>NW_028270139.1:18199701-18204643 GCF_037043375.1 Chiloscyllium plagiosum | reverse complement strand
CCCTCTCTCACACCCCCCTCTCTCACCCCCCCCCTCACCCCCCCCTCTCACCCCCCCTCTCTCACCCCCCCCTCTCTCACACACCCCCTCTCACACACCCCCTCTCACACACCCCCTCTCACACACCCCCTCTCACACACCCCCCTCACACACCCCCTCTCACACCCCCCCCCTCTCACACCCCCCCCTCTCTCACACTCCCCCTCTCTCACACCCCCCCTCTCTCACACCCCCCCTCTCTCGCACCCCCCCTCTCTCGCACCCCCCCTCTCTCGCACCCCCCCTCTCTCGCACCCCCCCTCTCTCGCACCCCCCCTCTCTCGCACCCCCCCTCTCTCGCACCTCCCCTCTCTCGCACCCCCCTCTCTCGCACCCCCCTCTCTCGCACCCTCCCCCCTCACGCCCCCCCTCTCTCACCCCCCCTCTCACACCCCCCTCTCTCACACCCCCATCTCTCTCACCCCCCTCTCTCTCACCCCCCTCTCTCTCACCCCCCCTCTCTCTCACCCCCCCTCTCTCTCACCCCCCCTCTCTCTCACCCCCCCCCTCTGACCCCCCCTCTCTCTCACCCCCCCTCTCTCTCACCCCCCCTCTCTCTCACCCCCCTCTCTCACACCCCCCCCTCTCACACCCCCCCCTCTCTCGCACTCCCCCCCTCTCACACCCCCCCCTCTCTCGCACTCCCCCTCTCTCGCACTCCCCCTCTCTCGCACTCCCCCTCTCTCGCACTCCCCCTCTCTCGCACCCCCCCTCTCTCGCACCCCCCCCTCTCTCGCACCCCCCCCTCTCTCGCACCCCCCCTCTCTCGCACCCCCCCTCTATCGCACCCCCCCTCTCTCGCACCTCCCCTCTCTCGCACCCCCCCTCTCTCGCACCCCCCCTCTCTCGCACCCCCCTCTCTCGCACCCCCCTCTCTCGCACCCCCCTCTCTCACACCCTCCCCCCTCACGCGCCCCCTCTCTCACGCCCCCTCTCTCACGCCCCCTCTCTCACACCCCCCTCTCTCACACCCCCCTCTCTCACACCCCCCTCTCTCACACCCCCCTCTCTCACACCCCCCTCTCTCACACCCCCCTCTCTCACACCCCCCTCTCTCACACCCCCCTCTCTCACACCCCCCTCTCTCACCCCCCCCCTCTCTCACCCCCCTCTCTCTCACCCCCCTCTCTCACCCCCCCCTCTCACCCCCCCCTCTCACCCCCCCCCTCTCACCCCCCCCCTCTCACCCCCCCCCTCTCACCCCCCCCCTCTCTCACCCCCCCCTCTCTCACCCCCCCTCTCTCACCCCCCCTCTCTCACCCCCCCTCTCTCACCCCCCCTCTCACACACCCCCTCTCACACACCCCCTCTCACACACCCCCTCTCACACACCCCCTCTCACACACCCCCTCTCACACACCCCCTCTCACACCCCCCCCTCTCACACCCCCCCCTCTCACAATCCCCTCTCAAACCCCCCTCTCAAACCCCCCTCTCAAACCCCCCCCTCTCACACCCCCCCCTCTCACACCCCCCTCTCTCACACCCCCCTCTCTCACACCCCCCTCTCTCACACCCCCCTCTCTCACACCCCCCTCTCTCACACCCCCCTCTCTCACACCCCCCTCTCTCACACCCCCCTCTCTCACACCCCCTTCTCTCACACCCCCCTCTCTCACACCCCCCTCTCTCACACCCCCCTCTCTCACACCCCCCTCTCTCACACCCCCCTCTCTCACACCCCCCTCTCTCACACCCCCCTCTCTCACACCCCCCTCTCTCACACCCCCCTCTCTCACACCCCCCTCTCTCACACCCCCCTCTCTCACACCCCCCTCTCTCACACCCCCCCTCTCTCACACCCCCCCTCTCTCACACCCCCCCTCTCTCACACCCCCCCTCTCTCACACCCCCCCTCTCTCACACCCCCCCCTCTCTCACACCCCCCCCTCTCTCACACCCCCCCCTCTCTCACACCCCCCCCCTCTCACACCCCCCCCTCTCACACCCCCCCCTCTCACACCCCCCCCTCTCACACCCCCCTCTCTCACACCCCCCTCTCTCACACCCCCCTCTCTCACACCCCCCTCTCTCACACCCCCCTCTCTCACACCCCCCTCTCTCACACCCCCCTCTCTCACACCCCCCTCTCTCACACCCCCCTCTCTCACACCCCCCTCTCTCACCCCCCCTCTCTCACCCCCCCTCTCTCACCCCCCCTCTCTCACCCCCCCCTCTCTCACACCCCCCTCTCTCACACCCCCCTCTCTCACACCCCCCTCTCTCACCCCCCCTCTCACCCCCCCCCCTCACCCCCCCCCTCTCACCCCCCCCCTCACCCCCCCTCTCTCACCCCCCCCTCTCTCACACACCCCCTCTCACACACCCCCTCTCACACACCCCCTCTCACACACCCCCTCTCACACACCCCCTCTCACACACCCCCTCTCACACACCCCCCTCACACACCCCCTCTCACACCCCCCCCCCTCTCACACCCCCCCCTCTCTCACACTCCCCCTCTCTCACACCCCCCCTCTCTCACACCCCCCCTCTCTCACACCCCCCCTCTCTCACACCCCCCCTCTCTCGCACCCCCCCTCTCTCGCACCCCCCCTCTCTCGCACCCCCCCTCTCTCGCACCCCCCCTCTCTCGCACCCCCCCTCTCTCGCACCCCCCCTCTCTCGCACCTCCCCTCTCTCGCACCCCCCTCTCTCGCACCCCCCTCTCTCGCACCCTCCCCCCTCACGCCCCCCCTCTCTCACCCCCCCTCTCACACCCCCCTCTCTCACACCCCCATCTCTCTCACCCCCCTCTCTCTCACCCCCCTCTCTCTCACCCCCCCTCTCTCTCACCCCCCCTCTCTCTCACCCCCCCTCTCTCTCACCCCCCCCCTCTCACCCCCCCTCTCTCTCACCCCCCTCTCTCTCACCCCCCCTCTCTCTCACCCCCCCTCTCTCTCACCCCCCCCTCTCACACACCCCCCCTCTCACACACCCCCCCTCTCACACACCCCTCCTCTCACACACCCCTCCTCTCACACACCCCTCCTCTCACACACCCCTCCTCTCACACACCCCCCCTCTCACACACCCCCCCTCTCACACACCCCCCCTCTCTCACACCCCCCCTCTCTCACACCCCCCCTCTCTCACACCCCCCCTCTCTCACACCCCCCCCTCTCTCACACCCCCCCCTCTCTCACACCCCCCCCTCTCTCGCACCCCCCCCTCTCTCACACCCCCCCCTCTCTCACACCCTCCCTCTCTCTCACCCACTCTCACACTTTCTTTCACAGTCTCTCTGTCGCACTTTCTCAGTCACACCCTCAACTCTCTCTCTCACTCACTCTCACTCTCTCACGACCTCTCTCACTCACTCACTCGCTCTCTATCTCTCTCGCTCACTCTTCTCACTCACACACATGCTCTCACTCTCACTGTCACGCTTTCTCTCTCGCACTCTCTCTCGCTCTCTCTCGCTCTCTCACACTCTCCCTCACACTCTCTCTCGCTCTCTCACACACTCGCATTCTTCTCACTCTTTCTCTCTTGCACACTCTATTTCAGGCTCTCACCAGCTCAACCTCTCGGCTCTCTCTCTCGCTCTCTCTCTGGCACTCTCTCTCGCGCTCTCTCTCTCTTGCGCTCTCTCTCTCTCTTGAGCTCTCTCTCTCTCTTGCGCTCTCTCTCTCTCTTGCGCTCTCTCTCTCTCTTGCGCTCTCTCTCTCTCTTGCGCTCTCTCTCTCTCTTGCGCTCTCTCTCTCTCGCGCTCTCTCTCTTTCGCGCTCTCTCTCTTTCGCGCTCTCTCTCTTTCGCGCTCTCTCTCTCACGCGCGCGCACTCTCTCGCCCCACCTCTCTCGCCCCACCTCTCTCGCCCCACCTCTCTCGCCCCCACACTCTCTCGCCCCCACACTCTCTCGCCCCCACACTCTCTCGCCCCCACTCTCTCTCGCCCCCACTCTCTCTCGCCCCCACTCTCTCTCGCCCCCACTCTCTCTCGCCCCCACTCTCTCTCTCGCCCCCTCTCTCTCTCGCCCCCTCTCTCTCTCTCGCCCCCTCTCTCTCTCGCCCCCTCTCTCTCTCTCGCCCCCTCTCTCTCCCGCCCCCTCTCTCTCTCCCGCCCCCTCTCTCTCTCTCGCCCCCACTCTCTCTCTCGCCCCCTCTCTCTCTCGCCCCCTCTCTCTCTCTCGCCCCCTCTCTCTCTCGCCCCCTCTCTCTCTCTCGCCCCCTCTCTCTCTCTCGCCCCCTCTCTCTCTCTCGCCCCCACTCTCTCTCTCGCCCCCACTCTCTCTCTCGCCCCCTCTCTCTCTCGCCCCCTCTCTCTCTCTCGCCCCCTCTCTCTCTCGCCCCCTCTCTATCTCTCGCCCCCTCTCTCTCTCTCGCCCCCTCTCTCTCCCGCCCCCTCTCTCTCTCTCTCGCCCCCTCTCTCTCTCGCCCCCTCTCTCTCTCTCGCCCCCTCTCTCTCTCGCCCCCTCTCTCTCTCCCGCCCCCTCTCTCTCACGCCCCCTCTCTCTCTCTCGCCCCCTCTCTCTCTCCCGCCCCCCTCTCTCTCTCCCGCCCCCTCTCTCTCTCTCGCCCCCTCTCTCTCTCCCGCCCCCTCTCTCTCTCCCGCCCCCTCTCTCTCTCTCGCCCCCTCTCTCTCTCTCGCCCCCTCTCTCTCTCTCGCCCCCTCTCTCTCTCTCGCCCCCTCTCTCTCTCTCGCCCCCTCTCTCTCTCTCGCCCCCTCTCTCTCTCTCGCCCCCCTCTCTCTCTCTCGCCCCCTCTCTCTCTCTCGCCCCCTCTCTCCCCGCCCCCCTCTCTCCCCGCCCCCTCTCTCTCCCCGCCCCCTCTCTCTCCCCGCCCCCTCTCTCTCCCCGCCCCCTCTCTCTCCCCGCCCCCTCTCTCTCCCCGCCCCCTCTCTCTCCCCGCCCCCTCTCTCTCCCCGCCCCCTCTCTCTCCCCGCCCCCTCTCTCTCCCCGC
>NW_028270139.1:12089559-12093221 GCF_037043375.1 Chiloscyllium plagiosum | reverse complement strand
GGACGTGTGTGTGTGTGGATGTGTGTGTGTGGACGTGTGTGTGTGTGGATGTGTGTGTGTGTGGATGTGTGTGTGTGGACGTGTGTGTGTGGACGTGTGTGTGTGGTTGTGTGTGTGGATGTGTGTGTGTGGATGTGTGTGTGTGTGTCGGATGGTGTGTGTGTGTGGATGTGTGTGTGTGAGTGGATGTGTGTGTGTGTGTGGATGTGTGTGTGTGTGGATGTGTGTGTGTGTGGATGTGTGTGTGTGTGGATGTGTGTGTGTGGATGTGTGTGTGTGTGGATGTGTGTGTGTGTGGATGTGTGTGTGTGTGTGTGGATGTGGAGTGTGTGTGTGTGGATGTGTGTGTGTGTGTGTGGATGTGTGTGTGTGGATGTGTGTGTGTGGATGTGTGTGTGTGGATGTGTGTGTGTGGATGTGTGTGTGTGGATGTGTGTATGTGGATGTGTGTGTGTGTGTGTGGATGTGTGTGTGTGTGATGTGTGGATGTGTGGATGTGTGTGTGTGTGGATGTGTGGTGTGTGGATGTGTGGGTGTGTGGATGTGTGTGTGTGGATGTGTGTGTGTGGATGTGTGGATGTGTGTGTGTGGATGTGTGTGTGTGGATGTGTGTGTGGATGTGTGTGTGTGTGGATGTGTGTGTGTGGATGTGTGTGTGTGATGTGTGTGTGTGGATGTGTGTGTGTGTGGATGTGTGTGTGTGGATGTGTGTGTGTGGATGTGTGTGTGTGGATGTGTGTGTGTGTGATGTGTGTGTGTGGATGTGTGTGTGTGGAGTGTGTGTGTGTGGATGTGTGTGTGTGTGGATGTGTGTGTGTGTGGAGTGTGTGTGTGTGGATGTGTGTGTGTGTGGATGTGTGTGTGTGGATGTGTGTGTGGATGTGTGTGTGTGGATGTGTGTGTGTGTGGATGTGTGTGTGTGTGTGTGGATGTGTGGTGTGTGGATGTGTGGGTGTGTGGTGTGTGTGTGTGGATGTGTGTGTGTGGATGTGTGTGTGTGGATGTGTGTGTGTGTGGATGTGTGGATGTGTGGGTGTGTGGATGTGTGTGTGTGGAGTGTGTGTGTGGATGTGTGTGTGTGGATGTGTGTGTGTGTGTGGATGTGTGTGTGTGTGGATGTGTGTGTGTGTGGATGTGTGTGTGTGTGGATGTGTGTGTGTGTGGATGTGTGTGTGTGGATGTGTGGATGTGTGGGTGTGTGGATGTGTGGGTGTGTGGATGTGTGTGTGTGGATGTGTGTGTGTGGATGTGTGTGTGTGTGGATGTGTGTGTGTGTGGATGTGTGGATGTGTGTGTGTGTGGATGTGTGTGTGTGTGGATGTGTGTGTGTGGATGTGTGGATGTGTGTGTGTGTGGATGTGTGGTGTGTGTGTGTGTGGATGTGTGGATGTGTGTGTGTGTGGATGTGTGGGTGTGTGGATGTGTGGTGTGTGGATGTGTGTGTGTGTGGATGTGTGGGTGTGTGGATGTGTGGTGTGTGGATGTGTGGTGTGTGGATGTGTGTGTGGATGTGTGTGTGGATGTGTGTGTGTGGTGTGGATGTGTGGATGTGTGTGTGTGTGGATGTGTGGATGTGTGTGTGTGTGGATGTGTGGTGTGTGGATGTGTGGGTGTGTGATGTGTGGGTGTGTGGATGTGTGGGTGTGTGGATGTGTGTGTGTGGATGTGTGGGTGTGTGGATGTGTGTGTGGGTGTGTGTGGATGTGTGTGTGTGGATGTGTGTGTGTGTGTGTGGATGTGTGTGTGTGTGTGTGGATGTGTGTGTGTGTGGATGTGTGTGTGTGTGGATGTGTGTGTGTGTGGATGTGTGTGTGTGTGGATGTGTGTGTGTGTGGATGTGTGTGTGTGGATGTGTGTGTGTGGTGTGGATGTGTGGATGTGTGGTGTGTGGGTGTGTGTGTGTGGATGTGTGTGTGTGGATGTGTGTGTGTGGATGTGTGTGTGTGTGGATGTGTGGATGTGTGGGTGTGTGGATGTGTGTGTGTGGATGTGTGTGTGTGGATGTGTGTGTGTGGATGTGTGTGTGTGTGTGTGGCTGTGTGTGTGTGTGGATGTGTGTGTGTGTGGATGTGTGTGTGTGGATGTGTGTGTGTGGATGTGTGTGTGTGGGATGTGTGGATGTGTGTGTGTGTGGATGTGTGTGTGATGTGTGTGTGTGGATGTGTGATGGTGTGTGGATGTGTGGATGTGTGTGTGTGGATGTGTGGATGTGTGTGTGGTGTGGATGTGTGGATGTGTGTGTGTGGATGTGTGGGTGTGTGGATGTGTGGGTGTGGGATGTGTGGGTGTGTGGATGTGTGGGTGTGTGGATGTGTGGGTGTGTGGATGTGTGGGTGTGTGGATGTGTGGGTGTGTGGATGTGTGGATGTGTGTGTGGATGTGTGTGTGTGGATGTGTGGATGTGTGTGTGTGGATGTGTGGATGTGTGTGTGTGTGGATGTGTGGATGTGTGGGTGTGTGGATGTGTGGGTGTGTGGATGTGTGGGTGTGTGGATGTGTGGTGTGTGGATGTGTGGGTGTGTGGATGTGTGTGTGTGTGGATGTGTGTGTGTGTGGATGTGTGTGTGTGGATGTGTGTGTGTGGATGTGTGTGTGTGGATGTGTGTGTGTGTGGATGTGTGTGTGTGTGGATGTGTGTGTGTGTGGATGTGGTGTGTGTGGATGTGTGTGTGTGGATGTGTGTGTGTGTGATGTGTGTGTGTGTGGATGTGTGTGTGTGTGGATATGTGGATGTGTGTGTGTGTGGATGTGTGTGTGTGTGGATGTGTGT
The DNA here is from genome assembly GCF_037043375.1 of Chiloscyllium plagiosum. Classification (NCBI taxonomy): domain Eukaryota; kingdom Metazoa; phylum Chordata; class Chondrichthyes; order Orectolobiformes; family Hemiscylliidae; genus Chiloscyllium; species Chiloscyllium plagiosum. Next base: position 12,090,451 of record NW_028270139.1, on the reverse strand, counting down.
GAGTGTGGATGTGTGTGTGTGTGGATGTGTGTGTGTGTGGATGTGTGGATGTGTGGGTGTGTGGATGTGTGGATGTGTGTGTGTGTGGATGTGTGGATGTGTGGGTGTGTGGATGTGTGGGTGTGTGGATGTGTGGGTGTGTGGATGTGTGGGTGTGTGGATGTGTGGGTGTGTGGATGTGTGTGTGTGTGGATGTGTGTGTGTGTGGATGTGTGTGTGTGGATGTGTGTGTGTGATGTGTGTGTGTGGATGTGTGTGTGTGTGAGTGTGTGTGTGGATGTGTGTGTGTGTGGATGTGTGTGTGTGTGGATGTGTGTGTGTGTGGATGTGTGTGTGTGTGGATGTGTGTGTGTGTGGATGTGTGTGTGTGTGGATATGTGGATGTGTGTGTGTGTGGATGTGTGTGTGTGTGGATGTGTGTGAGTGTGGATGTGTGTGTGTGTGGATGTGTGTGTGTGTGGATGTGTGTGTGTGTGGATGTGTGTGAGTGTGGATGTGTGTGAGTGTGGATGTGTGTGTGTGTGGATGTGTGTGTGTGTGGATGTGTGTGTGTGTGTGTGTGGATGTGTGTGTGTGTGGATATGTGGATGTGTGTGTGTGGATGTGTGTGTGTGTGGATGTGTGTGTGTGTGGATGTGTGTGTGTGTGGATGTGTGTGTGTGTGGATGTGTGTGTGTGTGGATGTGTGTGTGTGTGGATGTGTGTGTGTGTGGATGTGTGTGTGTGTGGATGTGTGTGTGTGTGGATGTGTGTGTGTGTGGATGTGTGTGTGTGGATGTGTGTGTGTGGATGTGTGTGTGTGGATGTGTGTGTGTGGATGTGTGTGTGTGGATGTGTGTGTGTGTAGATGTGTGTGTGTGGATGTGTGTGTGTGGATGTGTGTGTGTGGATG
>NW_028270139.1:11909559-12052059 GCF_037043375.1 Chiloscyllium plagiosum | reverse complement strand
TGGATGTGCGTGTGTGGATGTGCGTGTGTGTAGATGTGTGGATGTGTGTGTGTGTGGATGTGTGTGTGTGTGGATGTGTGTGTGTGTGGATGTGTGTGTGTGTGGATGTGTGTGTGTGTGGATGTGTGTGTGTGTGGATGTGTGTGTGTGTAGATGTGTGTGTGTGGATGTGTGTGTGTGTGGATGTGTGTGTGTGTGGATGTGTGTGTGTGGATGTGTGTGTGTGTGGATGTGTGTGTGTGTGAATGTGTGTGTGTGGATGTGTGGATGTGTGTGTGTGTGGATGTGTGTGTGTGTGGATGTGTGTGTGTGTAGATGTGTGTGTGTGGATGTGTGTGTGTGTGGATGTGTGTGTGTGTGGGTGTGTGTGTGTGTGGATGTGTGGATGTGTGTGTGTGGATGTGTGGATGTGTGCGTGTGTGTGGATGTGCGAGTGTGGATGTGCGTGTGTGGATGTGTGGATGTGTGTGTGTGTGGATGTGTGTGTGTGTGGATGTGTGTGTGTGTGAATGTGTGTGTGTGTGTGGATGTGTGTGTGTGTGGATGTGTGTGTGTGTGGATGTGTGTGTGTGTGGATGTGTGTGTGTGTGGATGTGTGTGTGTGTGGATGTGTGTGTGTGTGGATGTGTGTGTGTGGATGTGTGTGTGTGGATGTGTGGATGTGTGTGTGTGTGGATGTGTGTGTGTGTGGATGTGTGTGTGTGTAGATGTGTGTGTGTGTAGATGTGTGTGTGTGTAGATGTGTGGGTGTGGGTGTGTGGATGTGTGTGTGTGTGGATGTGTGTGTGTGTGGATGTGCGTGTGTGTGGATGTGCGTGTGTGTGGATGTGTGTGTGTGTGGATGTGCGTGTGTGGATGTGCGTGTGTGGATGTGCGTGTGTGGATGTGCGTGTGTGGATGTGCGTGTGTGGATGTGCGTGTGTGGATGTGCGTGTGTGGATGTGCGTGTGTGGATGTGCGTGTGTGGATGTGCGTGTGTGGATGTGCGTGTGTGGATGTGCGTGTGTGGATGTGCGTGTGTGGATGTGCGTGTGTGGATGTGCGTGTGTGGATGTGCGTGTGTGGATGTGCGTGTGTGGATGTGCGTGTGTGGATGTGCGTGTGTGGATGTGCGTGTGTGGATGTGCGTGTGTGGATGTGTGTGTGTGTGGATGTGTGTGTGTGTGGATGTGTGTGTGTGGATGTGTGTGTGTGTGGATGTGTGTGTGTGTGGATGTGTGTGTGTGTGGATGTGTGTGTGTGTGGATGTGTGTGTGTGTGGATGTGTTGATGTGTGTGTGTGGATGTGTGTGTGTGGATGTGTGGATGTGTGTGTGTGTGGATGTGTGTGTGTGTGTGTGTGTAGATGTGTGGGTGTGGGTGTGTGGATGTGTGTGTGTGTGGATGTGTGTGTGTGTGGATGCGTGTGTGTGTAGATGTGTGTGTGTGGATGTGTGGATGTGTGTGTGTGTGGATGTGTGTGTGTGTAGGTGTGTGTGTGTGGATGTGTGTGTGTGTGGATGTGTGTGTGTGTGGATGTGTGTGTGTGTGGATGTGTGGATGTGTGTGTGTGGATGTGTGTGTGTGGATGTGTGGATGTGTGTGTGTGTGGATGTGTGGGTGTGTAGATGTGTGGGTGTGGGTGTGTGGATGTGTGTGTGTGGATGTGCGTGTGTGTGGATGTGCGTGTGTGTGGATGTGCGTGTGTGTGTGCGTGTGTGTGTGTGTGCGTGTGTGTGTGTGTGCGGATGTGTGTGTGTGCGGATGTGTGTGTGTGTGCGGATGTGTGTGTGTGTGGATGTGTGTGTGTGTGGATGTGTGTGTGTGTGGATGTGTGTGTGTGTGGATGTGTGTGTGTGTGGATGTGTGTGTGTGGATGTGTGTGTGTGGATGTGTGTGTGTGGATGTGTGTGTGTGGATGTGTGTGTGTGGATGTGTGTGTGTGGATGTGCGTGTGTGTGTGTGTGCGGATGTGTGTGTGTGCGGATGTGCGTGTGTGGATGTGCGTGTGTGGATGTGCGTGTGTGGATGTGTGTGTGTGTGGATGTGTGTGTGTGTGGATGTGTGTGTGTGGATGTGTGTGTGTGTGGATGTGTGTGTGTGTGGATGTGTGTGTGTGTGGATGTGTGTGTGTGTGGATGTGTGTGTGTGTGGATGTGTTGATGTGTGTGTGTGGATGTGTGTGTGTGGATGTGTGGATGTGTGTGTGTGTGGATGTGTGTGTGTGTGTGTGTGTAGATGTGTGGGTGTGGGTGTGTGGATGTGTGTGTGTGTGGATGTGTGTGTGTGTGGATGTGTGTGTGTGTAGATGTGTGTGTGTGGATGTGTGGATGTGTGTGTGTGTGGATGTGTGTGTGTGTGGATGTGTGTGTGTGTGGATGTGTGTGTGTGTGGATGTGTGGATGTGTGTGTGTGGATGTGTGTGTGTGGATGTGTGGATGTGTGTGTGTGGATGTGTGGATGTGTGTGTGTGTGGATGTGTGGGTGTGTAGATGTGTGGGTGTGGGTGTGTGGATGTGTGTGTGTGGATGTGCGTGTGTGTGGATGTGCGTGTGTGTGGATGTGCGTGTGTGTGTGCGTGTGTGTGTGTGTGCGTGTGTGTGTGTGTGCGGATGTGTGTGTGTGCGGATGTGCGTGTGTGCGGATGTGCGTGTGTGCGGATGTGCGTGTGTGCGGATGTGCGTGTGTGCGGATGTGCGTGTGTGGATGTGCGTGTGTGTGTGTGTGTGTGTGTGTGCGGATGTGTGTGTGTGTGTGGATGTGTGTGTGTGTGTGGATGTGTGTGTGTGTGTGGATGTGTGTGTGTGTGGATGTGTGTGTGTGTGGATGTGTGTGTGTGTGGATGTGTGTGTGTGGATGTGTGTGTGTGGATGTGTGTGTGTGGATGTGTGTGTGTGGATGTGTGTGTGTGGATGTGTGTGTGTGGATGTGCGTGTGTGTGGATGTGCGTGTGTGTGGATGTGCGTGTGTGTGGATGTGCGTGTGTGGATGTGCGTGTGTGGATGTGCGTGTGTGGATGTGCGTGTGTGTGGATGTGCGTGTGTGTGGATGTGCGTGTGTGTGGATGTGCGTGTGTGTGGATGTGCGTGTGTGTGGATGTGCGTGTGTGTGGATGTGCGTGTGTGGATGTGCGCGTGTGTGGATGTGCGCGTGTGTGGATGTGCGTGTGTGGATGTGCGTGTGTGGATGTGCGTGTGTGGATGTGCGTGTGTGGATGTGCGTGTGTGTGGATGTGCGTGTGTGTGGATGTGCGTGTGTGTGGATGTGCGTGTGTGTGGATGTGCGTGTGTGTGGATGTGTGTGGATGTGTGTGTGCGTGTGTGGATGTGTGCGTGTGTGGATGTGTGCGTGTGTGGATGTGTGCGTGTGTGGATGTGTGCGTGTGTGGATGTGTGCGTGTGTGGATGTGTGCGTGTGTGGATGTGTGCGTGTGTGGATGTGTGCGTGTGTGGATGTGTGCGTGTGTGGATGTGTGCGTGTGTGGATGTGTGCGTGTGTGGATGTGTGCGTGTGTGGATGTGTGCGTGTGTGGATGTGTGCGTGTGTGGATGTGTGCGTGTGTGGATGTGTGCGTGTGTGGATGTGTGCGTGTGTGGATGTGTGCGTGTGTGGATGTGTGCGTGTGTGGATGTGTGCGTGTGTGGATGTGTGCGTGTGTGGATGTGTGCGTGTGTGGATGTGTGCGTGTGTGGATGTGTGTGTGTGTGGATGTGTGTGTGTGTGGATGTGTGTGTGTGTGGATGTGTGTGTGTGTGGATGTGTGTGTGTGTGGATGTGTGTGTGTGTGGATGTGTGTGTGTGGATGTGCGTGTGTGTGGATGTGCGTGTGTGTGGATGTGCGTGTGTGTGGATGTGCGTGTGTGTGGATGTGCGTGTGTGTGGATGTGCGTGTGTGTGGATGTGCGTGTGTGTGGATGTGCGTGTGTGTGGATGTGCGTGTGTGTGGATGTGCGTGTGTGTGGATGTGCGTGTGTGTGGATGTGCGTGTGTGTGGATGTGCGTGTGTGGATGTGCGTGTGTGGATGTGCGTGTGTGGATGTGCGTGTGTGTGGATGTGCGTGTGTGTGGATGTGCGTGTGTGGATGTGTGTGTGCGTGTGTGGATGTGTGCGTGTGTGGATGTGTGCGTGTGTGTGGATGTGCGAGTGTGGATGTGCGTGTGTGGATGTGCGTGTGTGTGGATGTGTGTGTGTGTGGATGTGTGTGTGTGTGGATGTGTGTGTGTGTGGATGTGTGTGTGTGTGGATGTGTGTGTGTGTGGATGTGTGTGTGTGTGGATGTGCGTGTGTGGATGTGCGTGTGTGGATGTGCGTGTGTGGATGTGCGTGTGTGGATGTGCGTGTGTGGATGTGCGTGTGTGGATGTGCGTGTGTGGATGTGCGTGTGTGGATGTGCGTGTGTGGATGTGCGTGTGTGGATGTGCGTGTGTGGATGTGCGTGTGTGGATGTGCGTGTGTGTGGATGTGCGTGTGTGTGGATGTGCGTGTGTGGATGTGCGTGTGCGGATGTGCGTGTGCGTGTGTGGATGTGTGCGTGTGTGGATGTGTGCGTGTGTGGATGTGTGCGTGTGTGGATGTGTGCGTGTGTGGATGTGCGTGTGTGTGGATGTGCGTGTGTGTGGATGTGTGTGTGTGTGGATGTGTGTGTGTGTGGATGTGTGTGTGTGTGGATGTGTGTGTGTGTGGATGTGCGTGTGTGGATGTGCGTGTGTGGATGTGCGTGTGTGGATGTGCGTGTGTGGATGTGCGTGTGTGGATGTGCGTGTGTGGATGTGCGTGTGTGTGGATGTGCGTGTGTGTGGATGTGCGTGTGTGGATGTGCGTGTGCGGATGTGCGTGTGCGTGTGTGGATGTGTGCGTGTGTGGATGTGTGCGTGTGTGGATGTGTGCGTGTGTGGATGTGCGCGTGTGTGGATGTGCGTGTGTGTGGATGTGCGTGTGTGTGGATGTGTGTGTGTGTGGATGTGTGTGTGTGTGGATGTGTGCGTGTGTGGATGTGTGCGTGTGTGGATGTGCGTGTGTGTGGATGTGTGTGTGTGTGGATGTGTGTGTGGGTGGATGTGTGTGTGTGTGGACGTGTGTGTGTGGACGTGTGTGTGTGGACGTGTGTGTGTGTGGACGTGTGTGTGTGGACGTGTGTGTGTGTGGACGTGTGTGTGTGTGGATGTGTGTGTGTGTGTGTGGATGTGTGTGTGTGTGTGTGGACGTGTGTGTGTGTGGACGTGTGTGTGTGTGGACGTGTGTGTGTGGACGTGTGTGTGTGTGGACGTGTGTGTGTGTGGACGTGTGTGTGTGTGGACGTGTGTGTGTGTGGACGTGTGTGTGTGTGGACGTGTGTGTGTGTGGACGTGTGTGTGTGGACGTGTGTGTGTGGACGTGTGTGTGTGGACGTGTGTGTGTGGACGTGTGTGTGTGGACGTGTGTGTGTGTGGATGTGTGTGTGTGTGTGTGGATGTGTGTGTGTGTGGATGTGTGTGTGTGTGGATGTGTGCGTGTGTGGATGTGTGCGTGTGTGGGTGTGCGTGTGTGGGTGTGCGTGTGTGGGTGTGCGTGTGTGGGTGTGCGTGTGTGGGTGTGCGTGTGTGGGTGTGCGTGTGTGGGTGTGCGTGTGTGGGTGTGCGTGTGTGGGTGTGCGTGTGTGGGTGTGCGTGTGTGGGTGTGCGTGTGTGGGTGTGCGTGTGTGGGTGTGCGTGTGTGTGGATGTGCGTGTGTGGGTGTGCGTGTGTGGATGTGTGTGTGTGTGGATGTGTGTGTGTGGATGTGTGTGTGTGGATGTGTGTGTGTGTGGATGTGTGTGTGTGTAGATGTGTGGATGTGTGTGTGTGTGGGTGGATGTGTGTGTGTGTGGACGTGTGTGTGTGGACGTGTGTGTGTGGACGTGTGTGTGTGGACGTGTGTGTGTGGACGTGTGTGTGTGGACGTGTGTGTGTGGACGTGTGTGTGTGGACGTGTGTGTGTGTGGACGTGTGTGTGTGTGGACGTGTGTGTGTGTGGACGTGTGTGTGTGTGGATGTGTGTGTGTGTGGGTGGATGTGTGTGTGTGTGGGTGGATGTGTGTGTGTGTGGGTGGATGTGTGTGTGTGTGGGTGGATGTGTGTGTGTGTGGGTGGATGTGTGTGTGTGTGTGTGGATGTGTGTGTGTGTGGATGTGTGTGTGGGTGGATGTGTGTGTGTGTGGATGTGTGTGTGTGTGGATGTGTGTGTGTGTGGATGTGTGTGTGTGTGGATGTGTGTGTGTGTGGATGTGTGTGTGTGTGGATGTGTGTGTGTGTGGATGTGTGTGTGTGTGGATGTGTGTGTGTGTGGATGTGTGTGTGTGTGGATGTGTGTGTGTGTGGATGTGTGTGTGTGTGGATGTGTGTGTGTGTGGATGTGTGCGTGTGTGGATGTGCGTGTGTGGATGTGCGTGTGTGGATGTGCGTGTGTGGATGTGCGTGTGTGGATGTGCGTGTGTGGATGTGCGTGTGTGGATGTGCGTGTGTGGATGTGCGTGTGTGGATGTGCGTGTGTGGATGTGCGTGTGTGGATGTGCGTGTGTGGATGTGCGTGTGTGGATGTGCGTGTGTGGATGTGCGTGTGTGGATGTGCGTGTGTGGATGTGCGTGTGTGGATGTGCGTGTGTGGATGTGCGTGTGTGGATGTGCGTGTGTGGATGTGCGTGTGTGGATGTGCGTGTGTGGATGTGCGTGTGTGGATGTGCGTGTGTGGATGTGCGTGTGTGGATGTGCGTGTGTGGATGTGCGTGTGTGGATGTGCGTGTGTGGATGTGCGTGTGTGGATGTGCGTGTGTGGATGTGCGCGTGTGGATGTGGTGCAGTGGGGTCACCTATAGTGTGACATGAACCCAAGGTCCCGGTTGAGGCCCTCCCCATGGGTACCAAACTTGGCTATCATCCTCTGCTCGGCCACTTTGCGTTGCTGCCTGTCCCGAAGTCCACCTTGGAGGATGGTCACCCGAATGTCCCGGACCGCTGAAGCATTCTTCGACTATGAGTGAAGACTCCTGCCTGGTGATTGTTGTGTGGTGCCCATTCATCCGTTGCCGTGGCCTCTGCTTGGTCCTGACCTCTTGTAGTCCCGTGAAAAAAAGTCCCAGCCTTTCTTTATAACTCAAGCCCTCCATTCCCAGCAACATCCGGGTAAAGCTTTTCTGAAACCTCTCCAGTTTAATAATATCCTTCATATAACAGGGTGTCCAGAACTGCACACAGTACTCCAGAAGCGGTGTTGCCTACATCCCCTACAACCTTCGTCCTACGTCCCAACTTCTATACTGAAAAGTCTGAGCAATAAAGGCAAATGTGATAAATGCGTTCTTAACCACCTTGTCTACCTGCAACACAAATTTCAAAGAATTTACGTATCTGAACCCCTAGGCCTCTGTGTTCAACAACACTACCCATTAATTATACAAGTCCTGTTCCTGTTTACATTATCAAAATGCAATACCTCGCATTTATCCAAACTAAACTCCATCTGCCACTCCTCAGCCCACTGACCCAATTGATCAAGATCTCTCTGATCTCTTAGCTAACCTTCTTCACTGTCCACTATACCATCACTCATGCCTCCCATATTCAAATCCGAATCATTTATATAAATGCCAAACAAAAGTGGATCCAGTACATTGTGGAACACTGCTGGTCGCAGGCTTCCAGTCTGAAAGGCAATCCTTCACCATTACTCTCTGTCTCCTACCATAAGGCAGCTACTCACTCTGTGACCTTGTCATTTCCTCTACCTTTATTTTGGTAGGCTTTCACTGTATACCAACACTCTATATTTTTTCATTGATTCACTAAATCGATACCTTTTAGATTTTTTTAAAGCCTTGGTCATATTGCGAGATAAAAGCCAAAAGTTGTTATTTCGGCCCTGACAACGAGGAGATGGGATGGGATCCTGGGAATTTGAGAACTTTCCAGAAGGGTGAACTAAAGAGGAACAGGGTCTAATCTGGGACTGAATATTCAAATCCTGGTCGACTCCTTGTGAGCTCCTGCGTGCAGATATAAGTTTTCTATTTCCTACAATCGTTCTACAATCTTCGAACTTAATGGCGAACTTTTAAAAATTAATAATAATTATGTTTTATACCTGTGTTTTTATTTTTGCCGCTGTTTACCTATTATTTGCTTAAGCATGCTACCTAACTCTGTGATCGGCCTGTATTGCTCGCAAGACAAAGCTTTTCACTGTGCCTCGGTACACGTGACAATAAAGTCAATTCAATTCAATTCAATTGTGCCCTGAGCTGGTCGGTCTTAAACTCTCAGTCCCATTTTCCTGGCAACCCAGAAACCATTACGATGAAGAGTTAAGTGTATAGAGGGTGAGCATGACGCTAACAGGGAGGTTTAAGTATCCATAGGGTAGAGATTTTGAGAGAGGAAGTGGAAATTGTGCTGCGAAGTTTGAATGAGAAGAATGTCCAGCAGTCAGCATCACGGTGGAGCATGCTGGGAAGTGTGCAATGACAGTCAGTTCTTGTTGAAAGAAAAACTATACAATGGATCCATCAATATGGATCATTTAGGACAGAAAACATCCTAGGTACGGATTCCTCTGATCCTTTAGCTTTTAGAAACAGGAAGAGTAGTGTTTGATGGAAATGCCAGTGCTGCAATTTGTTGAGTCTACCTCCCCTTCCATCTGGTCAGGGGCAGCTGTTGGGCCTAAAAAGTCAGGTTTGAAGGTGGGACAACAGAACTTGGAGGGACAATAAATTACAGAGAAAGTCAGGGGCTGAGACTTGAAGTTTACAACGGTGGAGAGCTTTGGGCACTCTTTAAATTGAAAGAAAGCGGGAGCAGAGCTAACATCCAGAGCAGGAATAAATACAGCAGGTACAGTCGGTGCAGTTATTATGGTCCTATAAAGTGTGGCTAATGTGAAAAAATAGATATTGAAGAGAGGGGGAATGGGGCATTATGATATCGCAAATCATTTTAAAACTGTTTTCCAACAGTTATGGCAAACAAGTTGTGAAAGCTGTACAGTCCTTGGTGTGATATTGTAATATTTTAGGATTGTAACATGCCATTACACAGGAGTAGAGTTAGGGGAATATTCTGCCATAGCGACAATAAAATTCAAGGTTTATTTTGAGATAACAGCTCATAAGTGAGAAACCGCCATCTAGTGGTTACACACTTTACAACACAATGAACACTAATCCTCTTCAATTTAATTGGAAAGGATCTTTTGTTATATTATGGTCAGGATCAGAGTTTGTTTTTTGCATGAGCACAGACCAAGATTTATGGCAAAAAAATCCATAACATTTCTCATGAAACATTTGGGTTTTACAAATCCGAAATAGGGAGCAGCAAAGATTATCTATTGCTGTGTGTTGCGGACTGCAATTATTACTTTTTCCAATCACTGTTCCACGGAGAGAGTCGTTGAAACAAGTTAAACATTTAGCACCTATGTTAGAAAGATTGAAATGTTGCATAAGTGGACTGATGTCTTTCAGAGTCATCCAATATTTAGAATACATGTACATAGAATGTGGGTGTAGATGGCTACACCAGCATTTATTGCCCACATCAAATTGCCCAGAGGGAAGTTAAACATCAGGCACATTGCTTTGTATCTACAGTCACATGAAGGTTTGACCAAATGAGGATGGCAGATTGCCTTTTCTAAACAAACTAGATTGGTTACATTTAAGCTCGTTCTAATTCCAGGCTTCTATTAAATTCAAAATTCACCATTCGCCATGGTGGGATTATAACCCATGTACCCAGAAAATGAACCTGGATTAGTAGCCCAGTGACGTTACCATTAAACCACCATGTGAACGAGGGCTTGGAGTTCAGGACTACAACTCTGAATGCCAGACGTCTCAGTCGTTACCATAACAGAACTTCCAAACAAGGGGAGCAAATCCAGTTGATAATTCCGTCAAACTACTGTGGAGATCACCAGTGTGTTGTTCCATTCCAATAGCATCCTCACCTGTAAGTTAAGTTGACTTCTAGGTTTGTCTTCCTGTCAACGCTACAGAAAACCATACAGACAACAATCTAGGTTACCTGACACTAGGTGAGAAATCAATGGTACAGTATAACCTGAAGGGTCTTTGATCACAGTGATTTCACAGGGACTTTCCAAAGTGCTTTATTGACATAAGGTGTTGTGGAATCTTCATTGTGTCTCTTACAATATCAATTTATCTTCCCGTGGTCAGAAGCTAAAACTGAGTGCAGTACTTCAGATGGCATTTAACCAAGATGTATACAACTGAAGCATAATTAATTTTATATTTTAAATCGCAAGATAAAGCCTGCATCTTTCATTGTTTTGGTTATTTTTTCTACCCATACTCCAATTTCAATCCTCTGACCTGTTCTTGCAGCCACTGTATTTACAGTGCTAATCCCAGTTCAGTTTCTGGTAAATGGTAACAAAAGGATGTTGGAGATCCAATGATAGCAATGGCATTGAAAGTAAACAGGGAGAAAGTCATTGCCTGCATTTGTGCAGAGCTAATATTAGTTGTGTCTTTTTCGCCTAAGCGTGGATATTGTCCAAGTGTTTCTGCACATGGACACAGGGTAGCTCAGTATCTTAGGAAGTGCGAACGTTGTGCTATCATCAACTTTTGATCTAACGATGGAGGGAAGGCGTTTGGTGAAACAGGTGGGGATTTTGGACCAGGACACAAAACTGAGAAACTCCTGCACACATATCTTGGGACTGAGATGACATTTCTCTAACAACTGTAACTCCCTTCCTACTTAATATCTAATTCTGACCATAGGGTTACCTGCAATTTTGTGCGCTTTGATTTTTTGCTTTTATTCCTTTTCACAAAAATCTTCTCAAACACCTTCTGGGTAATCCAAGATGGAGGAAGGGAACAATTTCTGGCTGTAACAGCTGCTCCTTTTTTAAAAGGAGTTGGAGGTGATTTCCTCGAATTCCAGGAGCAGCATTTACTGTTTTATATGCTGTTGCATTGTTTTGGAACTTTGGGAAAAAAAAGTCAAAACAACAGCAGTTTAAAAGGGAGAAGAGTAGGCAAAGGAAGCACATGGTGAGGACAGTGCAGGAGAGAGAGAGAGAGAGAGAGAGAGAGAGAAAACCTGCACAGTTACCGCCTTTGCTGTTTGAATTCGTGTATCGCTGGACATCGGAGCGCGTCTGGGAAAATGAACAAACAGTGAAATTCACATCTAATCTTGGAGGAACCAGTTTGGGCAAAGTTCACGACACAGAATCAGAGAAGTTAACTGTTGTTTTAAGTCTGTCCAAGAGAAAGGCTGTATTAGTGAATATAGTGGATTCTTTCTTGATTATATGTTTTTAGAGAGAAGTTTCTTGATTAAACTTAAAATATAAGCCATAGCTATTAATTTAACCTGGGGCATTGTTTGTAGAGGAATAAAATGGTGTTATTTAATTGGGGAAGAGGAAACTATGATGCGATTAGACAGGAGTTAGGAAGCATGGATTGGGAGCAATTGTTCCATGGTAAAGGCACTATAGACATGTGGAGACTGTTTAAGGAACAGTTGTTGCAAGTGATGAATAAATATGTCCTTCTGAGACAGGCAAGAAGGGGTAAGATAAAGGAACCTTGGATGACGAGAGCGGTGGAGCTTCTCGTCAAAAGGAAAAAAGGTAGCTTACATAAGGTGGAGGAAGCTAGGGTCAAGCTCAGCTCTACAGGATTACAGGCAGGTGAGGAAGGAGCTCAAAAATGGTCTGAGGAGAGCCAGGAGGGGGGAAACGAGAAAGACTTGGCAGAACCGATTAGGGAGAACACTTATGTGAGGAATAAGAGAATGGTCAAAGAAAGAGTAGGGCCGATCAGGGATAGCATAGGGAATTTGTATGTGGAGTCTGAGGAGGTAGGGGAAGCCCTAAATGAGTTTTTTGCGTCTGTCTTTACAAAAGAAATGAACTTTGTAGTGAATGAAACCTTTGAAGAGCAGGTGTGCATGCTGGAATGGATAGAGTTAGAGGAAGCTGATGTGCTGAAAATTTTGCCAAACATTAAGATTGACAAGTCTCCAGGCCCAGACCAGATTTGTCCTTGGCTGCTTTGGGAAACGAGAACTGCAATTGCTTCGCCATTTGCAAAGATCTTTGCATCCTTGCTCTCCACTGGAGTCGTACCTGAGGACTGGAGAGAGGCAAATGTAATTCCTCTCTTCAAGAAAGGAAATAGGGAAATCCCCGGCAATTACAGACCAGTAAGTCTCACGTCTGTTGTCTGCAAGGTGTTAGAAAGGATTCTGAGGGATAGGATTTATGACCATCTGGAAGAGCATGGCTTGATTAAATGCAGTCAACACAGCTTTGAGAGGGGCAGGTCATGCCTCACAAACCTTATCGAGTTCTTTGAGGATGTGACTAGAAAAGTTGATGAGGGTCGAGCTGTGGATTTGGTGCACATGGACTTCAGCAAGGCATTTGATAAGGTTCCCCTTGGTAGGCTCATTCAGAAGGTCAGGAGGAATGGGATACAGGGGAACTTAGCTGTCTGGATACAGAATTGGCTGGCCAACAGAAGACAGCGAGTGGTAGTAGAAGGAATGTATTCTGCCTGGAAGTTTGTGTCCTTGGGCCTCCACTGTTTGTAACTTTTATTAATGACTTGGATGAGGGGATTGAAGGATGGGTCAGCAAGTTTGCAGACAACACAAAGGTTGGAGGTGTCGTTGACAGTATAGAGGGCTGTTGTAGGCTGCAGCGGGACATTGACAGGATGCAGAGATGGGCTGAGAGGTGGCAGATGGAGTTCAACCTGGATAAATGCAACGTGGTGCATTTTGGAAAGTCGAATTTGAAAGCTGAGTACAGGATTAAGGATAGGATTCTTGGCAGTGTTGAGGAACAGAGGGATTTAGTGTGCAGGTACATAGATCCCTTAAAATGGCCACCCAAGTGGACAGAGTTGTTAAGAAAGCATATGGTGTTTTGGCTTTCATTAACAGGGGGATTGAGTTTAAGAGTCGTGAGATCTTGTTGCAGCTCTATAAAACTTTGGTTAGTCCGCACTTGGAATATTGCGTCCAGTTCTGGTCGCCATATTATAGGAAAGATGTGGATGCTTTGGAGAGGGTTCAGAGGAGGTTTACCAGGATGCTGCCTGGACTGGAGGGCTTATCTTATGAAGAGAGGTTGACTGAGCTCGGACTTTTTTCATTGGAGAGGAGGAGGAGAGGGGACCTAATTGAGGTATACAAAATAATGAGAGGCATAGATAGAGTCGATAGCCAGAGACTATTTCCCAGGGCAGAAATGACTAACATGAGGGGTCATAGTTTTAAGCTGGTTGGAGGAAAGTATAGAGGGGATGTCAGAGGCGGGTTCTTTACACAGAGAGTTGTGAGAGCATGGAATGCGTTGCCAGCAGCAGTTGTGGAAGCAAGGTCATTGGGGACATTTAAGAGACTACTGGACATGCATATGGTCACAGAAATTTGAGGGTGCATTCATGAGGATCAGTGGTCGGCACAACATTGTGGGCTGAAGGGCCTGTTCTGTGCTGTACTGTTCTATGTTCTATGTTCTACTTTCTGGGTCTGTAGATTGTGAAGGAGCAAAAATGGCCTTTGCAGTGATATGTACTTCTTGTCAGATGTGGGAGTTTAAAGAGAGTTTAAGGATAATACTACGGATTATATCTGCCATAAATGCTGTTGGATGCGAATCTTATCAGATCATGTGGATCGGTTGGAGAGACAGTTAGAAGCGATGAGAAATTTGCAACAGCAACAGTATGGATGGCAGTTATAGGAAGAGGGGAAAGTCTCAGATACAGTGACATAGATGGGTTAACTCCAGGCAGGGTGAGAGAGGTCGGCACCTAGGGCAGGAGTCTTTTGTGGATATACACATTTCAAACAGGTATGCGGTTTTGGAAAATGTAGGTGGTGATGGATCCTCAGGGGAACGTAGCACGAACAGCCAAGTTTCTGGTATTGAGACTGGCTCTAATGCAACTATGGGTTCATCGGATTCCAAGAGATCAATTGTGTTAGGGGATTCTGTAGTCTGAGGTACAGACAGACGTTTCTGTGGCCAGCAGAGAAAAAGCAGAATGGTGTGTTGCTTCCCTGGTGCCAGGATCAAGGATGTCTCAGAGAGGGTGCAGAATGTTCTCATGGGGGAGGGGCCAGCAGGAGGTCATTGTCCACATTGGAACCAACAACATTGGAAGGGAAAAGGTTGAAATTCTGAAGGGAGCTTAGAGAGAGTTAGGCAGGAATTTAAAAAGGAGGTCCTCAAGGGTAGTACTATCTGGATTACTCCCAGTGCTATGAGCTAGTGAGGGCAGGAATAGGTGGATAGAGCAGATGAATGCATGGCTGAGGAGCTGGTGTACGGAAGAAGGATTCACATTTTTGGATCATTGGAATCTCTTTTGGGGTAGAAGTGACCTGTACAAGGAGGACAGATTGCACCTAAATTGGAAAGGGACTAATATACTGGTAGGGAAATTTGCTAGAACTGCTCGGGAGGATTTAAAATAGTAAGGTGGGGGGGACCCAGAGAGATGGTGAGGAAAGAGATCGATCTGAGACGGGTACAGTTGAGAATACAAGTGAGTCAAACAGTCAGGGCAGGCAGGGACAAGGTCGGACAAATAAATTAAGCTGCATTTATTTCAATGCAAGGGGCCTAACAGGGAAGGCAGAGAACTCAGGGCATGGTTAGGAACATGGGACTGGGATATCATACCAATTACAGAAACATGGCTCAGGGATGAGCAGGACTGGCAGCTTAATGTTCCAGGATACAAATGCTACAGGAAGGATAGAAAGGGAGGCAAGAGAGGAGGGGGAGTGGCATTTTTGATAAGGGGTAGCGCTACAGCTGTGCTGAGGGAGGATATTCCTGGAAATACATCCAGGGAGGTTATTTGGGTGGAACTGAGAAATAAGAAAGGGATGATCACCTTATTGGGATTGTATTATAGACCCCCTAATAGTCAGAGGGAAATTGAAAAACAAACTTGTAAGGAGATCTCAGCTATCTGTAGGAATAATAGGGTGGTTATGGTAGGGGATTTTAACTTTCCAAACATCGACTGGGACTGCCATAGTGTTTAAGGTTTAGATGGAGAGGAATTTCTTAAGTGCGTACAAGACAATTTTCTGATTCAGTATGTGGATGTACCTACTAGAGAGGGTGCAAAACTTGACCTACTCTTGGGAAATAAGGTAGGGCAGGTGACTGAGGTGTCAGTGGGGGAGTACTTTGGGGCCAGCGACCATAATTCTATTCATTTTAAAATAGTGATGGAAAAGGATAGACCAGATCTAAAAGTTGAAGTTCTAAATTGGAGAAAGGCCAATTTTGATGGCACTAGGCAAAAACTTTCAAAAGCTGATTGGGGGCAGAGGTTCGCAGATAAAGGGATGGCTGGAAAATGGGAAGCCTTCAGAAATGAGATAAAAAGAATCCAGAGAAAGTATATTCCTGTCAGGGTGAAAGGGAAGGCTGGTAGGTGTAGGGAATACTGGATGACTAAAGAAATTGAGAGTTTGGTTAAGAAAAAGAAGAAAGCATATGTGTTGGACATTTTGAACAACTTGAGGATAGACAAATCCCCTGGGCCTGACGGGATATATCCTAGGGTTATGTGGGAAGCAAGAGAGGAAATTGCAGAGCCGTTGGCAATGATCTTTTCGTCTTCACTGTCAACAGGGGTAGTACCAGGGGACTGGAGAGTGGCAAATGTTGTGCCCCTGTTCAAAAAAGGGAATAGGGATAACCCCGGGAATTACAGGCCAGTTAGTCTACTTCGGTGGTAGGCAAAGTAATGGAAAGGGTACTGAGGGATAGGATTTATGAGTATCTGGAAAGACAATCCTTGATTAGGGACAGCCAGCACGGATTTGTGAAGGGTAGGTCTTGCCTTACAAGTCTTATTGAATTCTTTGAGGAGGTGACCAAGCATGTGGATGAGGGTAGAGCAGTGGATGTAGTATACATGGATTTTAGTAAGGCATTTGATAAGGTTCCCCATGGTAGGCTCATGCGGAAAGTCAGGAGGCATGGGATAGAGGGAAATTTGGCCAATTGGATAGAGAACTGGCTAACCGGTCGAAGTCAAAGAGTGGTGGTAGATGGTAAATATTCAGCCTGGAGCCCAGTTACAAGTGGAGTTCCGCAGGGATCAGTTCTGGGTCCTCTGCTGTTTGTAATTTTTATTAATGACTTGGAAGAGGGAGTCGAAGGGTGGGTCAGTAAATTTGCAGATGATACGAAGATTGGAGGAGTTGTGGATAGTGAGGAGGGTTGTTGTCAGCTGCAAAGGGACTTCGGTATGATGCAGAGCTGGGCTGAGGAGTGGCAGATGGAGTTCAACCCTGTCAAGTGTGAGGTTGTCCATTTTGGAAAGACAAATAAGAATGCGGAATACAGGGTTAACGGTAGGGTTCTTAGTGAGGTGGAGGAACAGAGGGATCTTGGGGTCTATGTTCATAGATCTTTGAAAGTTGCCACTCAGGTGGATAGAGCTTGTAAGAAGGCCTATGGTGTATTAGCGTTCATTAGCAGAGGGATTGAATTCAAGAGTCGTGAAGTGATGTTGCAGCTGTACAGGACTTTGGTTAGGCCACATTTGGAGTACTGTGTGCAGTTCTGGTCGCCTCACTTTAGGAAAGATGTGGAGGCTTTGGAGAGGGTGCAGAGAAGATTTACCAGGATGTTGCCTGGAATGGAGAATAGGTCGTACGAGGATAGGTTGAGAGTGCTCGGCCTTTTCTCATTGGAACGGCGAAGGATGAGGGGTGACTTGATAGAGGTTTATAAGATGATCAGAGGAATAGATAGAGTAGACAGTCAGAAACTTTTTCCCCGGGTGCAACAGAGTGTTACAAGGGGACATAAATTTAAGGTGAAGGGTGGAAGGTATAGGGAAGATGTCAGGGGTGGGTTCTTTACCCAGAGAGTGGTGGGGGCATGGAATGCGCTGCGTGTGGGAATGGTAGAGTCAGAATCTTTGGTGACCTTTAAGCGGCAATTGGATAGGTACATGGATGGGTGCTTAAGCTAGGACAAATGTTCGACACAACATCGTGGGCCAAAGGGCCTGTTCTGTGCTGTATTGTTCTATGTTCTATGTCAGGTATAGACAGGATAGATCGAGTGAATCCTTAGAAGAGTATAAAGGAAGTAGGAGTATACTTAAGAGGGAAATCAGGAGGGCAAAAAGGGGACATGAGATAGCATTGGCAAATAGAATTTAGGAGAATCGAAAGGGCTTTTACAAATATATTCAGGACAAAAGGGTAACTAGGGAGAGAATAGAGCCCCTCAAAAATCAGCAAGGTGGCCTTTGTGTGGAGCCACAGAAAATGGGGGAGATACTAAATGAGTATTTTGCATCAGTATTTACTGTGGAAAAGGATATGGAAGATATAGACTGTAGGAAAATAGATGGTGACATCTCGCAAAATGTCCAGATTACAGAGGAGGAAGTGCTGGATGTCTTGAAACAGTTAAAGGTTGATAAATCCCCAGGACCTGATCAGATGTACCCGAGAACTCTGTGGGAAGCTAGAGAACTGATTGCTGGGCCTCTTGCTAAGATATTTGTATCATCGATAGTCACAGGTGAGGTGCTGGAAGACTGGAGGTTGGCAAACATGGTGCCACTATTTAAGAAGGGCGGTAAAGACAAGGCAGGGAACGATAGACCGGTGAGCCTGACCTCAGTGGTGGGCAAGTTGTTGGAGGGAATCCTGAGGGACAGGATGTACATGTATTTGGAAAGGCAAGGACTGATTAGGGATAGTCAACATGGCTTTCTGCATGGGAAATCATGTCTCACAAACTTGATAGAGTATTTTGAAGAAGTAACAAAGAAGATTGATGAGGACAGAGCAGTAGATGTGATCTATATGGACTTCAGTAAGGCGTTCGACAAGGTTCCCCATGGGAGACTGATTAGCAAGGTTAGATCTCATCGAATACAAGGAGAACTAGCCATTTGGATACAGAACTGACTCAAAGGTAGAAGACAGAGGGTGGTGGTGGAGGGTTGTTTTTCAGACTGGAGGCCTGTGACCAGTGGAGTGTCACAAGGATCGGTGCTGGTTCCTCTACTTTTTGTCATTTACATAAATGATTTGGATGTGAGCATAAGAGGTACAGTTAGTAAGTCTGCAGATGACACCAAAATTGGAGGTGTAGTGGACAGCGAAGAGAGTTACCTCAGATTACAACAGGATCTTGACCAGATGGGCCAATGGGCTGAGAAGTGGCAGATGGAGTTTAATTCAGATGAATGTGAGGTGCTGCATTTTGGGAAAGCAAATCTTAGCAGGACTTATACACTTAATGGTAAGGTCCGAGGGAGTGTTGCTGAACAAAGAGACCTTGGAGTACAGGTTCATAGCTCCTTGAAAGTGGAGTCGCAGGTAGATAGGATAGTGAAGAAGGCATTTGGTATGCTTTCCTTTATTGGTCAGACTAATGAGTACAGGAGTTGGGAGGTCATGTTGTGGCTGCACAGGACATTGGTTAGGCCACTGTTGGAATATTGTGTGCAATTCTGGTGTCCTTCCTATCGGAAAGATGTTGTGAAACTTGAAAGGGTTCAGAAAAGATTTACAAGGATGTTGCCAGGGTTGGAGGATTTGAGCTATGGGGAGAGGCTGAACAGGCTGGGGCTGTTTTCCCTGGAGCGTCAGAGGCTGAGGGTGACCTTATAGAGGCTTACAAAATTATGAGGGGCATGGATAGGATAAATATGGTTCTGTTCGCCGAGCTGGGAATTTGAGTTGCAAACGTTTCGTCCCATGTCTAGGTGACATCATCAGTGCTTGGGAGCCTCCTGTGAAGCGCTTCTGTGATGTTTCCTCCGGTATTTATAGTGGTTTGAATCTGCCACTTCCGGTTGTCAGTTCCAGGTCGATGTGCTTATTGATTGAATCTGTGGATGAGTGCCATGCCTCTAGGAATTCCCTGGCTGTTCTCTGTTTGGCTTGTCCTATAATGGTAGTGTTGTCCCAGTCGAACTCATGTTGCTTGTCATCTGTGTGTGTGGCTACTAAGGATAGCTGGTCGTGGCATTTCGTGGCTAGTTGGTGTTCATGGATGCGAATCGTTAGCTGTCTTCCTGTTTGTCCTACGTAGTGTTTTGTGCAGTCCTTGCATGGGATTTTGTACACTACATTGGTTTTGCTCATGCTGGGTATCGGGTCCTTCATTCTGGTGAGTTGTTGTCGGAGAGTGTTGCGCGGGTATCCGTTTTTGGTGAATACCTTGTACAGGTGTTCCTCTTCCTCTTTTTGCAGTTCTGGTGTACTGCAGTGTGTTGTGACCCTTTTGAATAGTGTCTTGATGCAACTTCTTTTGTGTGTATTGGGGTGGTTGCTTTCGTAGTTCAGGACTTGGTCTATGTGTATGGCTTTCCTGTATACCTTTGTGGTGAATTCTCCGTTTGGTGTTCTCTGTACCATCATGTCTAGGAATGGGAGTTGGTTGTCCTTTTCTTCCTCTCTAGTGAATCGGATTCCTGTGAGTGCGGCGTTGATGATCCGGTGTGTTTTCTCTATTTCTGTGTTTTTAATGATTACCCGCGCAATTTCATCAACAGATGCCTAAAGGAAAGACAACGGAATGAGGACATGCCACAACCCAAAGGACTAGCCACACTACCATACATCAAGAGCATTTCCGAACTGACAGCCAGACTACTGCGACCATTAGGACTCATAACGGCACACAAACCAACAGCCACTCACAGACAACAACTCATCAGAACGAAGGACCCGATACCCAGCATGAGCAAAACCAATGTAGTGTACAGAATCCCATGCAAGGACTGCACAAAACACTACATAGGACAAACAGGAAGACAGCTAACGATCCGCATCCATGAACACCAACTAGCCACGAAACTACACGACCAGCTATCTTTAGTAGCCACACACACACATGACAAGCAACAGGAATTCGACTGGGACAACACTACCATTATAGGGCAAGCCAAACAGAGAACAGCCAGGGAATTCCTTGAGGCATGGCACTCATCCACAGATTCTATCAACAAACACATCAACCTGGACCCAATATACCGGCCACTGCAGCGGACAGCTGGAACTGACAACCGGAAGCGGCAGGTACAAACCACTATAAATGCCGGAGGAAACATCACAGAAGCGCTTCACAGGAGGCTCCCAAGCACTGAGGATGTCACCTAGACAGGGGGCGAAACGTCTGCAACACAAATTCCCAGCTCGGCGAACAGAACCACAACAACGAGCACCCAAGCTACAAATCTTCTCACAAACTTTGAACACCTACGGGCGAGAGACGCTAAGACAAGCCAGGAAATGGGAATCCTGTGCCAACCGCCTAAGCGCCACATACGAACAACTCCTGTTCCTGCATGAATGCCGAAAGAATCGAATCCTTCCACCATGTGTCAGATACAGACCACCAGTCAACAATCCACAAGCCAGGGGCACGGCCAGACAGAATGGACTCAGGATGATCCAGGTAATGATTACATATGCTCACAACAGACTTCACAAATACAGACAAGAAATTGCGCGCCAAAAATGGTTAATTTCAAAAACCACCAATCAGGAATGGACCCGGAACATAGAACAGGCCCTCACCATAGGACAGAACAGGACCACACACCGCAAAAAAACGGCACTAAAAGAAAAAATGGCCAAACTAACACACAACAGAGAGCACACCACAACACACACCTGGGTTAAAAACCTCTCCCACAGACAGCTCACAGACACGGAAAGAACAATACTGGCCAAGGGACTCAACTACAACCACAGAGACGCCAAGACAGCAGACTTCCTAGCAGCACTAGAAGGCACACTCAGGAACAATGGACTGACAGAAGAGACACAACAAACAGTGAGGCAAAGTATCGTACCTCTGATAACAAGGAAAAGACAAACACATAACCTCAACACCAAGGAGAGGGAAGCACCAAAATCACTAAGAAACGATAAGAACATAATCATACTACCAGCAGATAAAGGCAGAATGACAGTCATCCTGGACAAAGCAGACTACATCCAAAAAGCACAACAACTACTTGCAGATAGCAACACCTACCAAAAGAGGGAGTTTGACCCAACCCCACAGCTCACCAATAGGATAAATAACACACTGAGGAACCTACAAAAAAACGGACAGATAACCAGGTCGGACCTACAAAGAATGAAACCTGAAAGTAACAACACCCCCAGATTCTATGGACTACCTAAAGTGCACAAACCGGACATCCCACTCAGACCCATAGTATCACAACCAGGGACACCATCACACAAACTGGCTAAAGAACTACAGCAGAAACTGAAACACCTGATCAGCGGATCCAGACACTTTATACAGTCAACACAGGAATTCTTGGACATCATCAGAAATATACAAGGAAGAAACCATGGTCTCATTCGATGTAACGGCACTGTTCACGTCTATCGACAAAACCCTAGCCAGAGAAACAATAGCCAACCTGCTGGACATACAGAACAGACAACAGGACATTGAACCTATCAACAAAGACGGCAGACTTAAACTACTGGACTTGTGCCTCACAACACACTTCACATTCAACAACCAGATGTACGAACAAATCAACGGAACACCCATGGGCTCAGCGATCTCTGGACTCATAGCAGAAGCAGTTATGCAAAAGTTAGAACCAACAGTCTTACCGCAAATTCAACCCAAACTCTGGGTCAGATATGTTGACGACACCTTTGTAATAATTAAAAACACAGAAATAGAGAAAACACACCGGATCATCAACGCCACACTCACAGGAATCCGATTCACGAGAGAGGAAGAAAAGGACAACCAACTCCCATTCCTAGACATGATGGTACAGAGAACACCGAACGGAGAATTCACCACAAAGGTACACAGGAAAGCCACACACACAGACCAAGACCTGAACTATGAAAGCAACCACCCCAACACACACAAAAGAAGTTGCATCAAGACACTATTCAAAAGGGCCACAACACACTGCAGTACACCAGAACTGCAAAAAGAGGAAGAGGAACACCTGTACAATGTATTCGCCAAAAACGGATACCCGCGCAATTTCAACAGATGCCTAAGGGAAAGACAACGGAACGAGGACATGCCTCAACCCAAAGGACTAGTCACACTACCATACATCAGGAGCATTTCAGAACTGACAGCCAGACTACTGCGACCACTAGGACTCATAACAGCACACAAACCAACAGCCACGCTCAGACAACAACTCACCAGAATGAAGGACCCGATACCCAGCATGAGCAAAACCAACGTAGTGTACAAAATCCCATGCAAGGACTGCACAAAACACTACATAGGACAAACAGGAAGACAGCTAACGATCCGTATCCATGAACACCAACTAGCCACGAAACAACATGACCAGCTATCCTTAGTAGCCACACACACACATGACAAGCAACAGGAATTCGACTGGGACAACACTACCATTATAGGGCAAGCCAAACAGAGAACAGCCAGGGAATTCCTAGAGGCATGGCACTCATCCACAGACTCTATCAACAAACACATCAACCTGGACCCAATATACTGGCCACTACAGCGGACAGCTGGAACTGACAACCGGAAGCGGCAGAGACAGGCCACTATAAATGCCGGAGGAAAGATCACAGAATCGCTTCACAGGAGGCTCCAAAGCACTGAGAATGTCACCTAGACAGGGACAAAACGTCTGCAAAACAAATTCCCAGCTCGGCGAACAGAACCACAACAACGAGCACCCGAGCTACAAATCTTCTCCCAAACTTTGAATAGGATAAATAGACAAAGTCTTTTCCCTGGAGTCAGGGAGTCCAGAGCTAGAGAGCATAGGTTTAGGGTGAGTGGGGAAAGATATAAAAGAGACCTAAGGGGCAACCTTTGCACACAGAAGGTGGTAAGTGTATGGAATGAGCTGCCAGGGGAAGTGGTGGAGGAGGCTGGTACAATTGCAATATTTAAGAGGCATTTGGATGTGTATATGATTAGGAAGGATTTGGAGGGATATGGGCCAGGTGCTGGCAGCTGGGACTAGATTGGGTTGGGATATCTGGTCGGCATGGACGGGTTGGGTCTGTTTCCATGCTGTACATCTCTATGACCTTCTAGAAGCATATGGAGACATGCATTCCCTTGGTCACCATGGCAATGCTCTCTTTGAAAGATTCAACTAGGTTGGTCAGTGATGACCAACACATCATCTGGTGTCATGTTGTCAGACAAGTAAAGAGACGGAGGGGTGGGGATAGGGTGTACCAGCCGGGCAAGGTGACAAGTTGCAAGGTGGCAAGGGAGTGTTGAGGGGAGGGTGGGGTAGACTGGAGAAACAGGGTCCAGCTGGGGCTAGACCCTGGGGCATGGTTTGGGTCTTGGAGCAGAGGGGACAAATCCTGGGGCAAGGTGCCAGGTCATGTCAGGGTTTGAGGGTGCAGTGTGATCTAGGAGAGCTGTAGTTGGCGCTGTCTCAGATATGTTTATGAGCTCAGTTATTCAGGAGTTATACTCTGCACTTAAATAGTCTAACTTTTCCCAAGTAACTATTTTACAGAATTTCATTAGAATCATTGGAAGCCTCTAAGTTTTAAGACAACTTTTGGAATGTTCAAAGTTACAGATCCAGAGAAGTGTCCCAGTGCAGAGGAAGGCCATTCAACCCATCATGCCTACACCAGTTCACAAAAGAGCTTTGGTACCTTGTACCAATCTCCTGTTTTTCCCACATACCCTTGCACATTATTTTTATATATTTCCTGGACAATTCCTTTGGAGTTTGCTGTGATGGGGGCTCCGCAGGACCCCACCCCCCTACCCCATGCAAAACACCCATCTGCGCTGGAGTGGTGATGGTCTAGCAAGCAGAAACCCTGCTGAATGTTCTTGCTGAAACATTATCTTAACGCCCCCAGAATTGACAGGCACCAGATGGACTTGTGGTTCCCTCATTTCTAAATAATGGTGTTAGGTTTACAGGTTTAGGTTTCCCAGATATGGGCACACTCGACTTCACCTTGAAAGAAAGCATGACTGATAGAACGAGTAGACATCACAATTGTTCCTTTTGAAGGATCGGAAGGCCTTTATCTGTGTGAAACTAAAATGCTATGGATGGTGGAGATCTGAGGGCATGTTGTAGTGTCCGGCAAAGAGTCACAGACCTGCAACACCACTCTTTTTCTTCTCATGCCAGTACGGCTGAGTATTTTTAGCATTTTGATTCAAGAATTTCTTGAGCAGATATGTTTCCTCCAGTTGGAGTTAAAACATGTAGGCACGTCCCTTTCCCTTTGCTTTAATCCCCGTGGCTTCTATTATGTACCATCTTCTCCTGCAAAAGTACGGCTGACAATGACTGAATAGAACGTAGAACATTACAGCGTAATTCAAGCCCTTCGGCCTTCGATGTTGCACCGACCTGTGGAACCAATCTGAAGCCAATCTATCCTACATCATTCCATTTTCATCCATGTGTTTATTCAATGACCATTTAAATGCCCTTAAAGTTGGCAAGTCTACTACTGTTTAAGGTAGTGTGTCCCATGCCCCTACTACTCTTGGAGTAGATTAGTGTGGAAACAAGCCGTTCGGCCCAACAAGTCCACACCGACCCTCCAAAGAGTAACCCACCTAGACCCATTCCCCTACCCTATATTTACTCCTGACTAATGCCCCTAACACTACAGGCAGTTTAGCATTGCCAATTCACCTGACCTGCACATCTTTTTTGGACTGTGGGAAGAAACCGGAGGAAACCCACGCAGGCAACGGGGAGAATGTGCAAACTCCACACAGTCACCCGAAGCTGGAATTGAACCCAGGTCCCTGGCGCTGTGAGGCAGCAGTGCTAACTGCTGAGCCACTGTGCCGCCCATAGTTACCAAGCCGTGAAATGTGGGTATATGAGACTTCCAGCAATGCTAAGTGCTTGAAAATAAGGTGAAGCATATCAGATTAGAGTCTAGATTGGCAGATTGCTCACAAAAACAGAAACTCAGCAGGTCCGGTAGCATTAGTGAGAGAAAGCAGAGCCAGTGTTTAGGATCTTTATTTGTTGTTTTGGTAGACTGGTGGTCAGTGACAAAACTGTATTGATGGAGCCCAGAGAAAAGAGTTGGACACTCAAAGGAGTGGGTGAGGGTCAGCTGCGGGAATGAATCGCTGGGGACTGTTTGTGGCTGACAATGGGCTGTTTAAAGAAGCAATCCACATGAATACAAGGCCTGGTGTGTGAGGATTGGGCTAAGGACATGGGAGAAGGTGCTCAGGCCCTAAAATTATTGAACTCTATGTTGATTCAAGATGGCTGCAGGGTTTCCCAAGCGGAAAATGAGGTGTTGTTTTCCAGCTTGTGCTCAGCTTTGCTGGAATACTTTACTTCAGATTGCTGTCAGGATCTAAACATTTGACTCAAAATTGGTGGGAGTTTGTTTCATAAATATTTTTAAAAGAGAGTTGGACAGTACTTGGAGCACATTGAGCTTACAATTTGCAGACAATAAGTGGGCATGTAGGATGAAGCATGATTTATAAAGACACCACAAGCCTGAATTTTTTTTTCTGTGTTTTAGGTTTATGTTTGGAAAAACAAATCACATATCATTCTTTTTAAGACCAAGTGTACTTTCTACAGACCAAAAATAAAAGAGATCAAACATGCAGAAGCATTTATATATTTGCATATGCCTAAAGATCCCAAATTCCTGACACATCTACCACTTTAGTTCATTGAAACTATGTTCTGTCATTGAGGCAATTAGCCTGACAAATCTTTTAAAGATGGCAGATGGATATAGATTTTGCAGGCCCAAGCAGCGAGCAAGTGTGTCTGAAACCTGGCCAGTGCCACTGAGGGAAATACGTGGGGCTGAACAGCTTAGAGAAGGTGATGGGAAAAACCTCATAGGAAGGAAAGAGATGAGCTTCTGCTCCTCCTCATCTGATACAGGGTGCGTATGTGGCCTTTGCATGTGGCTGGGAGGTTGCTGCAAACAGACAGCAGCCAGCCCTGAGAAACCACCCAGATTATTTGTGCCCTGATTATTTAGATTGGCTGCCTGCCTGGATATGTTGGGCACGAGCTGAAAGTGTGTTGCTGGAAAAGCGCAGCAGGTCAGGCAGCATCCAAGGAGCAGGAGAATCGACGTTTCGGGCACGAGGGCTTCTTCAGGAATATGTTGCGCAGGCAATCTGTCTACAACCGTGGTGCTGGGAAACCTCTCCAGTGGTGCAAGTACATCAGTAGGTGTTTACCAACATATTTCTGTGCAATGTAACTGATCCTTTGTATCGCAACTTGTAACATGGGCCTTATTTATTTTACCTCTCAGCCAGTATGTCAGGATACCTTTAAGAGGCATTCTCATTATATCAGTGTATTATGGTATATCATCCAAGGGATTTTTCAGTGTCATGTCACCTATGTCTAGTTCTTAAGTTACAGGAAATAAAGATAAGCATTGCTGTATGTGTACAAACAGCCAGCTGGAGGCAAAACACACATCACGCCTGAGTAAATGATGTCCTGCATGTTTCTGCCTGTTCAGATCGATCTGCAGCTATACACATAATACACAAGAGGGCAGCATTACATCACCGATCAACAGAAGCAGACCAACGGAATTGTTGGTTCAAATCTTTTGATGGGAGAAAGTTAAAAATCACGTAACACCAGGTTATAGTCCAACAGGTTTAATTGGAAGTGTCCTCCACAACCGCCTGATGATGGAGCAGCGCTCCAAAAGCAAGTGCTTCCAATTAAACCTGTTGGACTATAACCTGGTGTTGTGTGTTTTTTTTTAAAAACTTTGTAGACCCCGGTCCAACACTGGCACCTCCAAATCACATCTGATAGGAGTAGATTAGATTAGATTCCCTACAGTCCACACCGACCCTCCGAAGAGCAACCCACCCCAGACCCATTCCCCTACACCTAACACTATGGGGCAATTTAGCATGGCCAATTCACCTAACCCGCACATCTTTGGACTGTGGGAGGAAACCGGAGCACCCGGAGGAAACCCACGCAGACACGGGGAGAATGTGCAAACTCCACACAGTCAGTTGCCTGCGGCGGGAATCGGTGAAAGATTTTGGCTGCAGATGTATATCGACAAGCACAGGAAGCTTAGACTTCTGATAGCTGGATTAACCCTGCTTAAGACGGGTTCTGTTACTCCCTATGATGTTGAGATGAGATGGTCATGAGCTTCCCAACTACTTTTTGCCCTATATTTACACTGGCACTGAAATGATATTAGAAAGACTTCTTACTAAGTGCAAACCCAGCCAGGAGATCAGCTGCACTGTTAAATATACTCTAACACCATTTTATTTTTTATTCCTCTTTTTGTATCTAAGATTTGTCGATTAAGGGTGGAGCTGGAAAAAGCACAGCATGACAAGCGTTAGCAGAGGAGCAGGGGAATCAACATTTCAGGTCGGAACCTTTCAGCAGGAATAGGGAGGGGTAAGGAGGGTGGGAAATAAATAGAGGGAGGGGGTGGGGCTGGGGGAAAGTTATGTGGGATGGTGATGCAGGTGGGAGGTGATAGTGATTGGTCAGTGGGAAGGGTGGAGAGGATAGGTGGGAAAGAAGATGGGACTGGTAAGGTCAGGTTAAGGTTGGGGTGGAGATGGAGAGCTGGGCCTGGGGTGAGGTGGGGGATTTGGAAGTTGGTGAATTCTATGTTAAAGCCATGCGGTTGTAAGGTGGAAGATGAGGTGTTCTTCCTCCAGTTCATGTGGGGCCTTATTTTGACAGTGGAGGCGGCTCAGGACGGACGTGTCATTGGGGGGAGTTGAAATGCCCGGCAACAGGAAGGTGGGGTTGATTGGAGTGTACAGACCACAGATCTTCCCTGAACTGGTCCCCAAGTTCGCATCGGTCTCTCCGATGTAGAGGAGACCACATCGGGAGCAACCGATGTAATACATCAGGTTGGAGGCAAATCTCTGCCGGACTTGGAATGATTCTTTGGGGTGTGTGTGTGTGTGTGTGTTGCGAAAAGTGGATAGGGGTGGAGAGAGAAATATCATATTGGTCAGAGGATGATGCACTGGATTTAGAGATTGGTGAGGTGGAATGTGAGGACTAGGGGGACTCTAACCTTGTTGTGGTTGGGTTGGGTGGAGGATTGAAGGTAGAGATGTGGAAAATGGAGGACATGCTGATCACAGGGAGAGTGTCCTGATGAAGGGCTTTTGTTGATTTTCCTGCTCCTCGGATGCTGCCTGACCTGCTGTGCTTTTCCAGCACCACTCTAATCTCCAGCATCTGCAGTCCTCATTTCCGCACAGGGGAGAGGAAATTGTGGTCCTTGAAGTAGGATGACATATGGGATGTCCTGGAATGGAATCGCTCATCCTGGGAGCAGATGTGGCCTGAGCATAGAATTGACCAGCTTCCAAATCTCCCCATTCCCCACCTCATCCCAGGCCCAGCCTACCCTCTCCACCCCACCCCCTTAACCTGAGCCTACCTGTCCACTTTCCTTCCCATCTATCCGCTCCAACCTTCCCACCAACCTATCACAATCACCTCCCACCTGCGCCCACCTAGCTTTCTGCCAGCCCCATCCCCTCCCTCTATTTTTCAGCTCCCTTCCCCCTCCTGATGAAAGGTTCCGACCTGAAACACCGACTCCCTGCTCCTCTGATGCTGCTTGACCTGCTGTGCTTTTTCCAGCTCCACACTTTATCGACTCTGACTCTTCAGCAGCTGCAGTCCTCATTATCTCCAAGTAGCTAAGATTTGTCTCTAGGTACTTTGTATCTAAGATGGCGCCATGAGAAACTACATTGTAAATATTTCATTGTAGTCCTGCCCTTCTGAACTTGAGTGCACATGACAATAAAAGATATTCTATTTTAAATCCTGGTAATGTTCACCCTCTCATCCAACCAGATCTAGCAACATTGGCATCCATAGAGTGCTGTAGGCTATGGACGGGTTGGACCGAAGGGTCTGTTTCCATGCTGTACATCTCTATGACTTTATAACTGTATTGAACCATAGTCTGTAATTTCTTGGCCAATCTATGCCCGCTTTACCATTACCATCGAGCTAGGGTATCAACTCCCACTTCAAGGAAGAGTGTAGGCGGGAATGCTGAGCATATCTAAAAAATGAGGTGTCAACCCAGTGAAGCCACATCACTTGCATGCCAAATATCTGAAGCAGCAATTTGTATACACCGCTAAGTGATCCCAAAATTAATGGATCAGATCTAACCTCTGTACCTCTGCCACATCCGGTCTTGAATAGTGATGGACAATTAAACAACTAACAGGAGGAAGAGGCTCACATACATCCCTCTTTGTAATGATGGGGAAGCCGAACAGACTAATGCAGAAGATAAAGTTAAAGCATTGCAACCACCTTTCACCTGAAATTCATCTCAGCCTCTTCCTGAGGTCACCTGCATTACTAAGCTTCAACTAATTTGCTTCACTCCGTGTATTATCAGGAAATGGCTGAAGACATTGGATATCTCAAATACTCTGAAAACATTCCAGCAAAAGCACTGTTGACATGCTCTCCATAACTAGCTGCACCTTTATCAAGCTGTTCCAGAACAGCGTCAACATCGGTACCTACCTGACAACGTCCTCATATTCCTTCCACGTGACAATGTGCTCAATTATGCCCACCCGTCCATTCTTATTAGCAAAGTGACAATACACTCAATAGGCATTATTCAGGAAGAACCTGCTCTCTGATCCTCAGTTTGACTTCCACCAGGGCCACTCAGCTCTTGACTGCATTGTAACCTTGGACTAAATGTGGACTGAAAGAGCTGAACTCCAGAAGTGAGGTGATCATGATTGCCTTTGACCTTTTATCTGCTTATGGAATCAAGAAGCCCAAGAAAAATTGAGATCAATGTGAATTTGTTGGCAAGCTCTCCACTTGAGTCTTAACTCCTGTAAAGAAGGTGGACCATGGCATGTTGAAGGAAGTCAGGGTAGTGTCTTATGTTCAACATTATAAACTAGACAGTCTTACAATTTATATCTTGAGAATTGGAGTACAAAGATGCAGAAGTCATGTTGTATCTGTACAAAATCCTGATTAGATCCCACTTGGAGTATTTTGAGCAGATCTGTGCCTTAGGAAGGATATACTAACCTTGGAGGTGCACAAAAATGATACATGGACTTCAGCGATTAGGTTATGAAGAGAGATTATACAATTTACCCCTGTTTTCTCCAGAATTTAGAAGGTTAAGAGGTGGTCTCATTGAAGTTTTCAAGATACTAACAGATAAAGACAGGATACATTCTAGAACTAGGTGGGATAGTCTAATAATTAAGGCCAGAACATTAAAGAGAGATATTAGGAAACACAAAAAGGGTGGTAGTGGTTTTGAACTCTCTTCCACAAATGGTAGTTGATGCTAGAACAATTGTTAACTTTAAATCTGAGACAGATCATTTTTTCCTAAGCAAAGGTATTATGCGATATGGGTCAAAGGCAATTAGGAGTTAGGCCACAAATCAGCCATGACCTCACTGAATGGCAGAACAGTCTCAAGGGGCTGAAGGGCGTACTCCTGTTCCTATTTCCTATCTGTCCCTGGCATTCCCATTGCTGAATCCCCCACCACCAATTTTCTGCGGGTTACAATTGACCAGAAACTGGACTGGACTGGATATATAAATGGTATGAAACGCAGATACAGCAAGTAATTAGAAAACCTAATAAAATGATCACATTTATTGCCGGGGGGACTGAATACAAAATAAGAGAGGTTAGTCTTCACTTATACGTAGCACTGTTAAGACTAAATAAGGAACAGTATTGGTTTCCTTATTTCAGGAAGAGTGGAAGTGCACTGGAAGCATTCAGAGAATGTTGGCCAGACTGATGGCTGAAATGACAGGGTTTTCTTATAAGAAAAGTAGGGACAGGTTGGGCTCGTATCCTGTGGAGTTTATATCAGTAAGTGATGTCTTGTTTGAATCACAACATCTTGAGGGGGCCTGACAGGTGAATATAGAGTTGGTGTTCTCTCTTTGGGGGGGGAAGTATCAAATGAGGGATCCCGGTTTTAAAAATAAGGAGTCACCGCTTAAGACAGAGATAAGATGAAGCTTTTCTCCAATTGGGTTCTAAGTCTTTGGAACTTTCTTCTACAAAAAAAAACAGTGGAAGCGGAGAATTTGAATATTCCCAAGGCGAAGGTTGAACGATTCTTGACAAGCAAATGGTGAAACGCTATTAGGGATGGCAAGAATGCAAAACCGAGGTGTTACACAGTCAGGTCAGCCACAATTCAATTAAATGGTGGAACAGTCCTGAGGGGTCAAACGGGCTGCTCCTGTTCCTACATTTAATGTTCATATGTTCATAGTGGTTCCCCATCTCTTCCCAAGGGAAGTTAGTGATGGACAACAATCATTGGCTTTGCCATGACACCACGCCCTGTGAAAGAATTTATAAAAATGGTGAACTTGTAGGGGAGGGGAGAAGCAGCCTCGACTGATTTAAAAACAAACCTATGATACCGCAATTAATAGTCACCCCAATTTGAGCAGAGCTAAACTGAACTTGCTCATAACAGATGCTTAAGATTATATCGATCGATTAAAGCTATTGGTAAAATGCAGATAGGAATTTCAAACATATTTCATGTTGCATTCTGTGAATTGGCTTTGTTATTCGTATAAAAACGGCAATAATATCAGAATGCATTTCCATTTTTAAGATGCAAACCTTTTGGCAAACTCTTCAGTTTTACAAATAAAACCAGGTGGTTAATTTCTGGAGGGTGTACCTTCCGCAGTGGTTTGAGTTTTGTCTCCATTATGAAGTCATATTTACAGAGTTCGCAGCAGCGCGTGTCAGAGCTCTTGATCCACTGGTGTAGGCAGGCTTGGTGTACAAAACGCAACGTTCCTGTACAACGGCAAGGTGTGATGAGTGGACTATCATCATCTCCTTCACAGTGGCAGATCCTGAGAAGAGAAAGAAAGGCCACAAAAGTATGTGAGAACCTCGTGGTCTGGCATTGATCACCAGTAAATAGGCCAGCCTAAGTTATATCATTCATTGAGAACGGGGAGTAGTTTCCAATCAAAATGAATAGTATAGTTTAATTACATTTGGCTCAATGGTTGTCTTTTATCCAAATTGCCCAATAGGAGTCCTTCAGCTACTCCTTTAATCTCAAGGTAAAACTCCCTTTAATCTGCCTAGTGTCATTTTTGTCAGAACTGGATAACACACTGTCACTCTCTATTGGCAGTAATATCAGGGTGAGATGAGAAACAAACAATAATTCGCATTGTTTACCCATTTCCTTCTATAACAGCCAGGCGTCTTAGACTCAAGATGTGCAAAAGGAGGCCATTTGACCCATCATGTCCATGCTGGTCAATACAGATCTGACTACGCTAAACCCATTTTCCAGATTTTACCCATAAGCCTGAGGCTGAGTCAACACAATTAAATAGCCAAATACTGCTTACATGTTTCAAGAGTTTATGACTCAATCACCCTTTCAGATATTGTCAGAAACATTTAAAATCTTGGCCCAATTGTGCCCCTTGATCGTAGGTGTTTACCCACAGGACTATTTTCTTTCAAATGGGTAAACACCACAATTAAAATTATATCTGTAATTGTGCAATGTTTGTCGCAGTAAGTATGCAACATTGTCTTGATCCACAGAATTGTGATTATCCAGTGAAATCATTAGAATTGCCATTCAACCGATTCCATAACTCCATCTGGTCCTCACTCAGACTATGCACAGAAAAACATTAATTCAAATGCCTTCAAAATGACATAACATTATGAAGGAAATCTTTTTGCATAATATTCAATTAGGAAGGTACAGCATCAAGGTGGGTCATAATGACAAGTGAAAATACTGAAACAGAACTAAAATCTAAACAAAAGATTGCTAGCAGAGTTTATAGAAATACTACAAAATAGCTGTGAAGGAATTTGGTTATTAGTCTAAGATTTCCCAGTCAGCCTTACAAGAGCAGAATTTTTGCATTTATGAAAATTCGACAGGAAATTAGTCTGCGTGTTCGAAGAATTGTATTGAACACCAATTTAAGTTTGCTATCGGTTTTGCAGTGTGTTATACTTATGGATACTAGAAGCTAGATATATTAATACATAGTGTCCTGTTTTTAGCAGACAGAAAGAAAACGTACACTCGCTGCACCTGTTTCAACTAAACAAAATAGAGATAGCCATTCTCTAGGTCATCCATCATGGCAAAACTGTGACCAGAGTCAACTAGCCTGGTTGAAATTGAAACAAGCTTGATAGTGAACTGTCAGTCATCATCTAACTCATGCATTGTCCATGATAATATCTCTACCAATCAAAACCCCATTTACCAATCTATAATTTCCTTCTTGTACAGTACAAAATGCTTCACATTTGGTATAAAGAGGAAGTGGGAGTCTTTGGAATGCACATCTGCACATCCCTGAATGTGCAACATAATAGATAAGGTGGTGAAGATAGCTTTTGTTTATTGGATAAGGTATAGAAAGCAGGGATGCAATGCTGGGACTGTATAAAACACTGGTTTGACAGTCCTGGTCATCACATTACAGAAAGGGCTGTGGGGAAAGTGCAAATGAGCTCGAGAAAAAATATATCAAGAATTTGAGAAATGCAACAATAAGGAAAGATTGGATAGAGCTCGGTTTGTTTTCCTTAGAACAGAGGCTGGGGGTGGGTTGATTGAAGTGTACATAGTTATAAGGTGGGGAGATAGAGTAGACAGGAAAGCCCTATTTCCCTAATGGAGAGATCAACTGTCAGAGGGCATAGAGTTAAGGTGATTGGTGGTAGGATGAGAGTGGACATGAGCATAAATCTTTTCACCCAGAGGATGGATGATGTCTGGGATTGAATGTTCAGTTTGGTGATGGAGGTAGAGATCTTCAATGTTTAAAAGGGACCTGGATTTATATCTGAAATGCTGCAACAGCAAGGCTACAGACCAGGGGCTGGAAGGTGGGAGAAGAATGAAAGGCTAGTTCTTGTTCAGCCAGTACAGACACAAACTGCAGAATAGCCTCCTTCTGTGTAAGATTAGATTCCCTACAGTGTGGAAACAGGCCCTTTGGCCCAACCAGTCCACACCGATCCTCCAAAGAGTAATCCACCCAGACCCATTTCCCTCTGACTAATGCACCTAACACTATGGGCAATTTAGCATAGCCAATTCATCTGACCTGCACATCTTTGGACTGTGGGAGGAAACCGGAGCACTCGGAGGAAACCCACACAGACACGGGGAGAATGTGCAAACTCCACACAGAATCGAATCTGGGACCCTGGCGCTGAGAGGCTGCAGTGCTAACTACTGAGCCCCAGTGCTGCCCCAGTTTTGTAGAGGAGAGATTCCTACAGCAGCATGTTTCCAGTATAAGAAAAGGATGAAATGTAAGATCTGCTTCTTAGAAATGAGTTAGGCCAAGAGTAACAAGTGTCAGTAGTGAAACATTCATGAAACTGTGATCATTGAACTGTAAAGTTTAGAATATTGGGGAGAATGATACGTAATAATGCAGAGTAGGAAAGCATCAATTGTCAGAGAATGTATTTCAAGAGGGCAAGAGCAGAGCTGAGTAGGATTGACTGGAATGTGAGGTTGGCAGAAAAGAAACAATGACTGAATAATGGGCTACTATCAAGGAGGAGACAGTTTGGGTAGAATCAAAGTATAGTTCCTTGAGTGGGAAGGGTAGAACAAATAAATCAAGAGATACAAGGTTCTGCTTATGACAGGCAGAAAATAAAATTGAGAATGTTCAGATGGGAAGTGTAGAAACAAGTATGAGAAACAAAGGGGAATGATGAGGAAAGGATTGGCAGCCAGCATAAAAGGGTGTCCCCAAGTTTTTGAAAAGCATATCACTAGTAATAGAGTGGTAACAGGAAGAGTAGGGTCGATTATTGACCAAAGATGGTTTTATAACCGGAGGAAAGAGGCATGACTAATGTGTTAAATGAATACTTTGCATCGGTCTTTACCGAAAGAGGGAGATCCTACCCATGCCATAGTGACAAAGATGGGAACGCTGTGACTAGAAGGGTTCAAAATTGATAAGGAGGAAGTGTTGGATAGACAGTTTAGATTAGATTAGATTACTTACAGTGTGGAAACAGGCCCTTCGGCCCAACAAGTCCACACCGACCCGCCGAAGCGCAACCCACCCATACCCCTACATTTACCCCTTACCTAACACTATGGGCAATTTAGCATGGCCAATTCACCTGACCTGCACATCTTTGGACTGTGGGAGGAAACCGGAGCACCCGGAGGAAACCCACGCAGACACGGGGAGAAGGTGCAAACTCCACACAGTCAGTCGCCTGAGGTGGGAATTGAACCCGGGTTGTGAGGCAGCAGTGCTAACCACTGTGCCACCGTGCCACCCACAGTTGTTGTAAAAGGTCACAAGGCAGTGGGATTTATCAGTAAGTTCACAGATGATAGGAACATTGGAGGGCTTGTAAATGCAGATGAGGATAGCCTTAGATTGCAGGAGGATATAGATGGGGTGATCTGTTGCAAATGGAGTTCAACCCAAGTAGTTATGAGGTGATGCACTTGGGCAGGACAAGGAAGGCAAGGGAATATACGATGAACGGAAGGATCCTGGGAAGCACAGAGGATTAGAGGGACCTTGGCGGGCATAAGTGGAATACTTGACATTATTAGCTGAGGTTCAGAGTTTAAGAACAGGGAGGTTATGCTGAAACTGCAAAAGTACCAGAAACAGAAACCCACACAACCTTTCAGAAGTATTTATATGTGCATGAGATGCCAAGGCATCCAAGGTTGGCACCAAGTGCTGTAAAATGGAATTAGAATAGTTAGGTGTTCATTTTTAACGGGCACAGACTCGAATGACCAAAGGGTCGTTTTCATTACTGTAGATCTCAATGACTGGATGAGTCATACATCTAATAACTTTATGATTGCAGAGGCACTGATCACAGTCTTTCAGTCTTCCCTGGACCCAGGGACGTGCAAGACAACTGAAAAATTGTAAACATTATGGTCTTATTCAAGAAAGGTTGCAAGGATAAACCCAACAATTATAGGCCAATCAGTCTAACTTCAATAGCGTGGAAGCTTCTCAGTGCAATTATTCGGGATAGATTCAACAGTTACACGGAAAATGGTATGTTGATTAAGAGAAGTCAGTATGGATTTCAAAATGGGATATTGTGTTTGCCTAACTTGGAGTTTTTTGGAAGAGGTAACAGAAAGGTTTGATGAGGGTAATTTTGTTGATGTGGTGCACATGGACTTCAGAAGATGTTTGATAAAATGTCACACTACAGCCTTGTGGGGAAAGTTATATATCATGAAATAAAAGTGTCAGTAGAATATGGGTCCACAATTGGCTGACGAATAGGAACCAGAGAGTAATGGTTAATGCTTATTTTTCAGACTGGTGGAATATTTTTGGTGTGTTCCCAGGGGTCAGTAATGGGATCCTCGTTTTTCTTCATATATTTAAATGGCTGAGCAAGGCAAATCTCTGGCACTTAAGAGATGGCTGAGAAAATGATATTCAGTGTAAAGATTTTTTTAATGGTGACAAGACTTTTTGCATTGAAGGGCAGAAAAATAGGAGGGAAAAGATGTCAAGAACATTTGTTCAACCAGCTGCTAAGAAATAAGGCTCCAACTGACAATGGGAGAAAGAAGGCCCGATATTGGACCCACTGGTGATAAGCCATAACTTCCTCAGCAAGAAAGGGTAGAACCCCAAGCACGAGGAGGAAAACAATGCCCATAAGATATAGGAGCAGATTCAGGACACTCGGCCCATTGCATCTGCTCTGCCACTCGATCATGATAGGTTTCTAAACTCCATTCGCCTGTCTTCCCCCCTGTAATCGCTAATTCCCTTACCAATCAAAAACCTCTCTCTGTCTTAAATGCACGCTGATGTGGAGGTGCCAGTGTTGGACTGGGGTGGACAAAGTTAAAAATCACACAACACCAGGTTATAGTCCAACAGGTTTAACTGGAAGCACTAGCTTTCAGAGCGCTGCTCCTTCATCAGGGAGCTGTGGAGCAGGATCATAAGACACAGAATTTATAGCAAAACATCACAGTATCATGCAACTGAAATGATATATTGAACAAGCCTAGATTGCTGTCAAGTCTTTCATCTTTAAGAATGGGCTGCAGGTTTTGGTTAATTTACATATTAATGAACCGAAACCTTCAAACCATTTTAAAAGATGAAAGACTTGACAGCAATCTAGATTTGTTCAATATATCATTTCAGTTGCATGACACTGTGATGTTTGCTATAACTTGTGTCTTATGATCCTGCTCCACAGCTCCCTGATGAAGGAGCAGCGCTCTGAAAGCTAGTGCTTCCAAACAAACCTGTTGGACTATAACCTGGTGTTGTGTGATTTTTAACTTGGAATACACTTTGTATTCCATCAGGGCGGCACAGTGGTTTAGTGGTTAGCGCTAGGGACTCAAGTTTGATTCCAGCCTCGGGTGACTGTCTGTGTGGAGTTTGCACATTCTCCCCGTATCTGCGTGGGGGTCCTCCGGGTGCTCCGGTTTCCTCCCACAGTCCAAAGATGTGCAGGTTAGGTGGATTGGCCAAGCTAAATTGCTCATACTGCCCAGGCATGTGTAGGTTAGGTGGATTAGCCATGGGATACAGGGTTACAGGGATAGAGTAGGAGAGGTTTGGTCTGGGTGGGATGTTCAGTGGGAGGATTGTCTGGATGGCCTGCTTCCACACTGTAGGGATCCCATGATCTACCACCTCTTTACCCACTCTCCTTGCCTGCCCAAGATCATCTTTGTGTCATCTGCAAACTCAGTAGTAACAATGCTCTCAGTTCCTTGGTCCAGATCGTTAACGTATAAAGTGAATAGTTGTGGTCCCAATACAGATCTGTGGGGAACTCCACTAGTCAATAGCTTCCATCCTGAAAAAGACCCCTCTATCCTTATTCTCTGCCTCTGCCAGTCAACCAATCCTCTGTCCATGCCAGTACCTTGCCCCAAAACCATGGGTTCTTATCTTATTTAGCAGCCTCCTGTGCATGCAGCACCTTGTCAAAGCCTTTCTGGAAATCCAAACAGACCATGCCCACCGGCTCTCCTTTGTCTAACTTGCTTGTTATGTCAAAGAATTCTGACAGATTCTTCAGGCATAACCTTGCTGTGACAAAGCTGTGCTGACTAAACCCTATTTTGCCACGCACTTCCAAGTACTCTAATGGATTCAAACATCTTCCCAACGACCAAGGTCAAACTAACTGGCTTTTAGTTTCCAGTCTTCCACCTCCCTTTTTAAATAGGGATGTTACATTAGCCATTTTCCAGTTCTCTGGGATGCTCCCTAACTCCAGTGATTCCTGAAAGATCACTACCAATGCCTGTACTTTGCCATAAGCCGCTCCAAGCAAAACCATCTCGTAGACATTTCCATGAATTCCTTTTCTTGAGAACGGATCCGAATTCCCAAGTCCACCTGCATATCGAAGTCCCCCAAGGTTACTGAAAAAGTCCCTTCCTTACTAGCCTTTTCTAACTCCTGAATTATTTTCTTCCCCACATCCTAACTACTGTTAAGAGGCCTGTACATAATTCCTATCAGGGTCTTTTGTCCTTTGCAGTTCCTCAACTCTACCCACACCGATTCTACACCTTCCGACTCCATATCACTCGTTGCTATTCATTTAATTTCATTTCTTACCAGCAAGACAAACTGCTGCCTCTGCCCATCTACCTGGCCTTTGATTGGACATGTATCCCTAGATATTTAGTTCCCAACACTGATCCACTTGTAGCCATGTCTCTTGTGATACCCACAACATGGTACCTGTCACTTTCAATCTGTGCTACAAACTCAGTTGTCTTGCTTCATATCCTGCAAGCATTTAAGTACGACATCTTCAGTCTTGCATTAACTTCGTCCTGTTCATAGTTGTCCCCTTATCTACCATGCTTGAAGTTGCTTTTTCTCAT
Source organism: Chiloscyllium plagiosum (assembly GCF_037043375.1). Classification (NCBI taxonomy): domain Eukaryota; kingdom Metazoa; phylum Chordata; class Chondrichthyes; order Orectolobiformes; family Hemiscylliidae; genus Chiloscyllium; species Chiloscyllium plagiosum. The sequence goes on along the minus strand of NW_028270139.1, from coordinate 12,013,095 downwards.
ACTGTGTGTCATTACTTGTTTTTGAAATTTTAATAACTTTGGTGAGACCCTCTTGTAGCTTTGTCGATATTTTTCAATGCAACTGAACACAGGAAATAACACTTCCCTTTGGTGGAGACATCAATGATCAGGGGCAAAGATTTAAGGGCAGGTGCAGAAAGTTTAGAGGGGATATGAGGAAAGATTCTCTCACCCAGACGGTGGCAGGAATCTGGAACTCATTGCCTGCAAAAGTACCAGAAACAGAAACCCACACAACCTTTCAGAAGTATTTATATGTGCATTTGAGATGCCAAGGCATCCAAGGTTAGGCACCAAGTGCTGTAAAATGGAATTAGAATAGTTAGGTGTTCATTTTTAACGGGCAACTGAACCCCAACTCCCAGTATTTAGCATAAAACCCTAGTTATGTGATTGACCAGGACTCTGGTCCCAGCATGAGCCTATCCCATCAGTTCCTCCTTCCCCAGAGGTGACACTAATGTCCAATGAATTCAAACCCATTTCTCCCACACAAATCTTTGAGCCAAGTGTTTATTTCTTTAATCTTGTTGACCCTGTGCTACTTGCTCATGGCTCAGGTTGTAATCCAGAGCTTATCATCTCTTTTGTTCTGCCTTTTAATTTTGCCTCTAGCTGCTCATATTCCCTCAGCAGAACCTCTTTCCTCTGCATGTATCATTGGTATCTACATGGACCATGACAATGGTTTATTTCAGCTCCCACTCCAAAATCCTCTGCTACCCAGATGACAAAGCCCAAACCTAGGCACCAGGCAGTCAACATGGCCTTTGGGACTCTTAATCCTGTCCACATAGAACAGCATATATCCCCCTGACTATACTATCCCTGATTACAACTACTCAGTTCTACTCTTCCTCCCTACGATCCCTGCTCTCAACCACACAGGCAGCAGGAATCTCAAACCTGTAGACAAGCTCAAGGGCTGACGCACCTTCAGCACGATTTCCCGAATTTGTAAATCTGCCTCTTTCATAGTCGCATTCTCCTGTCCCGGACAACTGACTGAATTTGAGGTAGTTAACCCAAGATATGTGACCACCTCCTGAAACACAACGTCAGGTAACTCTCTCTGCCTCCCTGCTGTATCATAGTGCTTGAAGCTCAGACTCAAACTCAGCAACTTTGAGCCAATGATCTTTTTTATTTCAAAAATATACTTTATTCATAAGAGATCTTTATATACATATAAAGGTACTAAAGCAGTTCTGTACAGTCTTTCATGACCACTGATGTCTGTGACCTTGTCAGCAAAGGTGCTGCACCCCACACCCCTGGTCACTGTGAATTGAATTGAATTTATTGTCATGTGTACCGAGACACAGTGAAAAGCTTTGTCTTGTGAGCAATACAGGCAGATCACAGAGTTAAGTAGCCTAGATAAGTAAATAATAGGTAAACAGCAGCAAAAACGAAAGCACAGATACAGGCGAATGTTAAGAGTTTATGAGTCCATTCAGTATTCTAACAACAGTGGGGTAGAAACTGTTACGAAACCGGCTGACATTTTGGCACGGACATTCATTTCTGGTTTCTAACAAGGGTCGGCTATCGGATTAAATGCATCTCAGAGTAGGGTGCATACCATTTCCCCTCACTGATCACTAATGCCCTCTTTTAATCGGGGTTATCAGATCACACTATTTAAATGCAGTGAACTGCAAAGAAGAAATTTCTTTCCTCACATATATTTCCCTTTAAGTGCATACTTTAAAATGTATTCTTATGCTTTTTCTAAATGTTAGCTGAGGAACAGATTATGAGACATTTAGATCCCTGAGCTCTACCAAACTGCTCAGAAAACTGAAGTAGCCCCGGTGTCAGTGTTTCTTTTCTCCTCCGAAGCACTTTTGTAGCTTCCGAGGGCAGTTTATTAGGCAGGCAGTGGTCTGAGGGGCAAGTGAACTCCAACATTGCCAATACATAGGGCCTGGGAGTTGTGGCTTCAGTAATCAGCGAGATGGTGGTACTAATTTAAAAGTCACACAACACCAGGTTATAGTCCAACAGGTTTAATTGGAAGCACTGATGAAGGAGCAATACTTCCAATTAAACCTGTCGGACTATAACCTGGTGTTGGGTGATTTTTAACTTCGTACACCCCAGTCCAACACCGGCAGCTCCAAACCATGGTGGTATTAATGGCAGCCATCAGATCCCAATGTCCTATGACACAATGATGCTAAGGCAATGCCCCTGACGTAACAGAGTGCAAGTGAAGCCATTGAGTTGACCTGGATGCTGCTCAGCTTGCATCCTGTCATAAGTTACAAATAAATAAATCTTAAATTATTTCAGGAGGAAAAAAAACAAAGTGGAAGGGGTAAATAATAACATGAATAAAAAGTGAAAAAAAAAATCAGATATTTATTTTGGAGGATACTTCCATAAATTCAGCATTCAAGAATGAAAATTACATTTTAGGACTAAAATGAGCAACATCACAGATTGCTTTCTACAGAGAGAAAAAAAAATCATTGAAGTGTCATCTGATTTGGATTGTAACCTTCTAACATCTGGAACTATAAGAATTACTTTTGCATTTTCTAATTGGTATGTAGAAGTGTAAATCTTTGTGAAATGGTACATAACTAACTCACCTGTCAAATTGAATCCATGTTAGCAGTCAAAATCACTACTTCACCCCAAGTAAAAACCCTTTGATTCATTTGCTCTTAAGCTTTTACATGCGTGCGTTTTTGACAGATGTTTTCCCCTCAACTTTATGTATCTCAAGTCATATAGTCACCTTTCAGATAGTAACTATTCAATTTATCAATATTTCTCTAATCTAAATTGTATTATTTCAGACAATTTGACTTCTACATAAGAAATTCTTCAATGATTAAGATTATTTTATTCTTTCCACATCAAGAATTAGTATATAGGGATTTGTATTAAACAGAGACTAATTACGTGAACCAAATATGTAAAACTAATTTGTATAATTTAGTTTGCAGACATCAATATATTTGACTTTGTAATATCCATAAATATTCTAAAATCTATCCCGACATTTTTCGATAGTTACAATTAATGGGATACAAATACAATAGTCATGTACCATATGAAGCAAACTGATTAATCTGTGGATGAAAAATATAGTTTGAGCATATTTTTAACATTGCATGTTATGCAAACATTGGCTTTCATTAGTGGTTATAGACCAACCTGCAGACTTCCCCATCATCACGGTAATCATCTAAAGTCTGACGTTGGGTAGGACTAGCACTCCCATGAGATTCTGGGTTGATAGCTGTTCCACCTTCGAACACTCTACTGGTACCTTTCTGACCAGTAAAATCTTTCATAAAATCTTCATCTTCAAAGGAAGAAGAATTTTCAGGATCCTTTTTAATGGAAATTCCTTTGCTTTGTTCAAATGTCTGTGAACAATTCTTTGTGTCAACAAAGGATATTGAAGACGCCTCCTTGTGAGACCTCCTTTTGCTTTCTCGGATTATTGCTTGATTGGGAAGCGGATTAATCTTCATCTTATCCCAATCATTTTCAGAGTCCATCGAGTGGAGGGCCGGAAGAGTCCTACCTGCATTTTTCTCCAATTCTCCGAGAGAGTTGCTTTTCCTTCGGCTCTGTCTAGAAGCCCTCATTCTATTGAAATTTCTTCTTCTGACTTGAGCCCAGTGATGTTCATCTGATGATGAATCAGAATCATTCCTACGGAATCCATTTATTTTTGCGCAAGAAGACCCGGACTGCTTTTCGGGAGGTTTGGCGTGAACGTGCAAATGCTCGCATCTTTCACAGAGTTTTCTTTGCTTTTTGATTCTTCTCTTTACATGTTTCTTACCAGAATCCCTGCTGTGATTGCTGAGCATCGTGACAGGAGCTGAATATGTGTCACCATCTTCACAACGGGCAGTAGATCTAAGCACAGCATGCAAAGTTGGGAAAGCGGAAAGTAGAGAAGATGAAGGGAGAACATGACAGACATGGCAAAAGAAGTGAAAACAAAATGAATTAGTAATAATATAAAACAGTCATCAAATACTGATGAAACAGAAAAAAAATCAACTGAAATATAATGAAGACAAGCTGAGACTCAGACTAGAGATAAACAGACACAAAGAGATAGAGGTAATTCAAAGTGATACTTAACCATCAATTATCACTAACGAACTGCCGAAACTCTCATACCTGCAAATATCCTGAGTAGACAGGCTAACAGATGTACGTGACTGGCTCCTGGGAGCTGTACCTGTTGGACTACTTGCCTGCAAAAACAAAAGTTATATTGAAGTCAGTATGAATCGGGCACCACGAGACCAGCTCAAGTAGAAGTCAGAATGTTAGCTGTACAAATAAATGCGTTAAAAAAAAAACCGAGATACTTCATAGACAGTGAGAGGGAGTGGGGGGAAGAATTGCTGGAAGACTGAAAATATATGCTTTTGGTGCACAAGTTGCAGAAAAGCTTAGTCACCCCGAGAATTGGGTGGGATTCTTCTTGAATCATTACATGTAGCAGTCGAATAAACGTACGTGGCATTTTCAATCATGTTTGAAGACAGTTAAGATTGAATGTGCAACTGAAGGTACATTGTAGTCCTGATGAAGGCTTTTGGCCAAAATGTTGATTTTCTTGCTGCTCGGATGCTGCCTGACCTGCTGTGCTTTTCCAGCACCACTCTGATCTAAAAACTGAAGGTACATGGTCGTCAGTCTAGATATAAATAATAGATTTTCTTCCCTGGAAGACAACCTGAGCAACATTTCAGACACATTTACCAGTAACATTTTGTTTATAGATTTTTAAAAACTGAATTTTAATTCTCAAACTGCCATAATAGGATTTGAGATTACATTGTCTGGATTATTCATTTAAAATTCTGGAGTATTTCTCCAGGCTTATTGATTTCTAATCCTGTTACATTAACCAACATATAATCACAGCCTTCAATTAGAAGGTGGACAAGGGTTAGAAATTAACTAACAAAACTATTAGAATCATACAATCCCTACGACGTGGAACGGACCATTCGGCCCAACAAGTCCACACCAACCACCAAAAAGCATCCCATCCAGATCCACCCCACTACCCCTACCCTGTAACCCTGCATTCCCCATGGCTAATCCACCTTGCCTGTACGTCCCTAAGGGTGTGCACTTCTCCATTTTCCTCAATGAATTAGCAATTACCTTAAACTATGTCACCTTTAAAAGACAACTTTGCTCTGACTATTCATCTAATTTATTTGTAGCTTATTAATTTTGTTTAATAGCATTGAGTTTGAATTGGATTACCATAGAGTCCTAATTTACTTCCAATTTTTGTGACAATAAAAACTTTCTGAACACTTCAAGAAACATATTCCCTAGGGTATAATATAAGCTCCAACAAACAGTATTTTAATTTATTTTCCACAACCTGACCCATTTTTACAATCCTGGAACAAATCACTAAATAGCCAGGAGGGCAAGTCTAAAGTTTAACTAAAAGTTTATTTTTAATCTAATCTTAATCATAATCAGAAATTTTATTATTGGCTGTTCCAGCAGGCCTTGTAAGTTTTAAAATTTAAAACAGAGCCTTCCTGAAAATTCTGTTTGGGAAAATTGTACGATACATAAACCTTTACAGTATTCATAGCACAGTTCTTAATATTCTACAATCAAATACATCCTGAATTTTTTGCTGCATTGGTTAACTGGCCTGCAACTCAGTGGTCTCCTAAAAGTACAAAGTTACTCTCTCACTCCAGAAGATACAACAGGAATTCTATTACAACTCCACAGTATCACCACCTTGGTGAACAAATCTGACTATCCCTCTGAAAGGGACAATCATGAGAGGTATCACAATTTTCGAAATAAATGAGTGAAAAATTGTCCTGCTGCAACCCAGGCTGCACCACAACATGTTCATATTTATAAGATGTAATATTATGGACTAGGCCAGACCACTTAAAACATTCTTAAGCAGGCAGCTCAGACCATAACTTTGCAATTTATTTCGGCAAGTGTACAGTGAAAATTACCCGGATTAAGTTAGTGAGGTTGACTGGATTTAAAACAGATAAAACATTTATTCACAAAATTACACAATGAAACACGAAGAAAAGAATAAAGAACCCCTTCAGAACTCAGTCTATCCAAACGAGACTTAAGTATGCTGTTCCGAATATACACAATAAGCAAACCCCCTTTAAAACACAGTACAAAAAACGGTCAGATGTTTACAGGTTGAAGTTAGAAGGGCAGAAAGAGAGATTCCACACAGCTCACTGTTGAACTCATAAAATAGTTCTGGACTGAACTAAACTGCTCAGCTGGAGAGCTGACCACGTCCCTTTCATTATACAGGTCACTTCTAAAACATGACCACTTTGGCCTGAAGTCACATCTGTTTACACATAAACAAAAGGTCTCTCGGTACCCTTTAATCTCAGTACCAAACCAGACAAATTGGAACTGTGAATGGTTTATTACCCCTCTGCAAAAACCAAGGACACAGTAAGCTTGAAAAAAGGAACAGCTTTTAGAAAAAAAAAGGACTATCTTTGTGACAATAAGGATAATAAAATTACTACAAATAGTACGTCTACAGCAAAATGTGTGTACATCAGGAGTTATGCAATATCAAAATTACGAGCTAGATTTTCACCAAGTCAGTTCAGACCCTACTCCTGGGTTCCCAAACCCATTCTGAGGCTTTCCAATTTTTACCAGTGTGTTTACAAGGTAAGGCTGATTTTGGTAGCAAGCCTGCACCCACCAACCCCAACCTGAATAGGTGGATACGTCGCTGCAGGTTTTTGTGGACAATCAAATCAACAGGGATTGAATTGTTGTCCAGACTTAGACAGTCTGATCACTTGCAGCTGAGGAATCTCTTCAAGTCAAGTACAATTCAACTGAGCAAACAAGCTGAGGTCAGGAAGCAAAATCAGTTTCAAGGAGACCCATATCCCAAATGTTAGCAATTCACAGGAGCATGTTGGATTTAAAAGCAGAGAGGTTGCCACATACAAAAAAGAAAAGGGAATCTAAAAGAGCATATATCAACCACCCCAGCTAAGTATCAACAGTATGGTAGTAAAACCTTATGGCCAAAGGGAGAGATGCCATTTTTTGTAGGATGAAGGGTCGCTTGCAGGCTGTGTGTCATAGAAAAAAGCTTCTCCAAAGTAAGCAAAAAATGAAGGCTTTGAAAGGTGGCAAGATCCAGGATATAGAAGGTATCAGTGATACTGGAGCGATCCAGGAACCAAGAGGAAGCTACTGGAGTGCTGATATCCTACTGAGGGAAACAAGACATGCTTTTAGTTAGACACAAGTATAATGTTTCCATTCGTTCTCACACTGAACTGTGATTGGAGAAATGTCATCTTGAACAATTGGGCAAAAAAGTATACAGACTTGGAGTTAAAGACTCAAGGTCATGGGACAACTGAATACCACATTTCAATACAGAGAGGGACAAATTACTGAAGCTTTACATGTGATCCCGACCAGAGTAGTTCACTCTTAAGCAGGAGAGCCTGTACTATCTTGCATCTCATTTGGGGAGCACAGCAAATATAAAGCCAACAAGATTAGTCTAAAAATATCAGAGCTCAGTTTCCACAGCCATTCAGAGAAATTGGAAAACTCTAGACTGCTTAAAAATTATTCTACATCCTGAAATGAAACCATTGCATCAGCTTACACCCAGAAAGGTTCTTCATCCGCTCTTGCCACAGGTACAGAAGGAAATTGACTCTATGTGGAAGGAGGGTTTAATTCAGTTGGGACACAAATGACAATCTGGTGCTCAGATGGCCCTTTACCAAAATCAATGATCTATTATCTGCAAAGTTCTTACACAAGAGGATTGATGAGGGCACAGCGGTAGATGTGATCTATATGGACTTCAGTAAGGCATTCCACAAGGTTCCCCATGGGACACTGGTTAGCAAGGTTAGATCTCACGGAATACAAGGAGAACTAGCCATTTGGATACAGAACTGGCTCAAAAGGTAGAAGGCTGAGGGTGGTGGTGGAGGGTTGTTTTTCAGACTGGAGACCTGTGACCAATGGAGTGCCACAAGGATCAGTGCTGGGTCCACTACTTTTTGTCATTTACATAAATGATTTGGATGCGAGCATAAGAGGTACAGTTAGTAAGTTTGCAGATGACACCAAAATTGGAGATGTAGTGGACAGCGAAGAAGGTTACCTCAGATTATAATGGCATCTTGATCAGATGGGCCAATGGGCTGAGACATTTAATTTAGATACATGTGAGGTGCTGCATTTTGGGAAAGCAAATCTTAGCAGAACTAATACACTTAATGGTAAGGTCCTAGGGAGTGTTGTGAACAAAGAGACCTTGGAGTGCAGGTTCATAGCTTCTTGAAAGTGGAGTCACAGGTAAATAGGATAGTGAAGGTGGTGTTTGGTATGCTTTCTTTTATTTGTCAGAGTATCCTAGTACAGGTATTGGGAGGTCATGTTGTGGCTGTATAGGACATTGGTTAGGCCACTGTTGGAATATTGCATGTAATTCTGGTAACCTTCCTATCGGAAAGATGTTGTGAAACTTGAAAGGGTTCAGAAAAGATTTACAAGGATGTTGCCAGGGTTGCAGGATTTGAGATATAGCGAGAGGCTGAACAGGCTGGGGCTGTTTTCCCTGGAGCGTCAGAGGCTGAGGGGTGACCTTATAGAGGTTTATAAAATCATGAGGGGCATGGATAGGATAAGTAGATAAAGTCTTTTCTCTGGGGTGGGGGGGGGGGGGGGGGGGCAGAGCTAAGGGCATAGGTCTAGGGTGAGAGGGCAAAGTTATAAAAGAGACCTAAGGGACAACGTTTTCATGCAGAGGGTAGTACGTGTATGGAATGAGGAAGTGGTGGAGGCTGGTACAATTGCAACATTTAAGAGGCATTTGGATGGGTATATGAATAGGAAGGGTTTGGATGGATATGGGCCTGGTGCTGGCAGGTGGGACTAGATTGGGTTGGGATATCTGGTCGGCATGGACGGGTTGGGCCGAAGGGTCTGTTTCCGTGCTGTACATCTCTATGACTCTGACTGAACAAAGCAGTTGAATGCATAGTTCATCCTGTGCTGTCTGTTGATGAGAGCATAGCAAAATCAGGAAAGAGCTCCATCTTACAAAGCTAGCTGTAAACAATGTTTTTTTTTGGCAACTCCTCCTTAACGAAGGGTCGAAGACATTCAAAATCATTAGCCTTGTGGAAGGGTTTGATTCAACAGATTATCTTTTGGTATCACATCAGTGCCAGAAATCTTCCTGAAGACAATGTCAGTCATCCTCAAAGGACTGCAGAGAGTCATCTCACATGGATAAAGTCTCAGTCCATGGACCTACTCAGACAGCTTAACACAAAAACTAGGTGCACCACAATATCAACAGGAAGCAGGACTTTAGCTCAACAAATTGAACATAAAACAATACAGCAACCCATGACTTTGTGCCAAACATGAAGCCAAATTAAATTAATTCCTTCTGCTTTCCATTGGTCCATATCCCTCCATTCCTTGCATATTCATGTACTTACCTAAAGGTCTCTTAAACAACTTATCATATGTGCCTCCACCATCACCCCTCATAGTGCATTCCAGACCTCATTTTACTCTTTATAAAAGTTGCTTCTTACAGCTCCTTTGAACTTTCCCCCTCTCACCTTAAATGTATAATCCCTAGTATTGGGCATTGCAACTCTGGGGAAAAGATGCTGACCATCAACCCTATCTATGCAACCCAATTTTATGGACTTCTATCAAGTCTCTAGCCAGCCTCTGCTGCTCCAGAGAAATCAACTCAAGTTTTTCTAGCCTCTCATTATAGCTCATACCCTGTAATCCTGGCAGCATCCTGCTGAACCTCTTCTGCACTCTCCGTAATGCCTCCATACCCCTCCTATAGTGTAGCAACCAGAGCTGAATACAATACTCTTAAGGGTGGCCTAACCAAAGTCTTATAAAGCCGCAACATGACATCCTGACACTGGTACACTATACCCTGACCAATAAAAGGCAAGCATGCCATACACCTTTACCACCCTTTCTACCTGCATGGCCACTTTCAGGGATCTATGGAGTTGAACCCCAAGATCGTTCTGTTTTTAATGTTGTTCAGGCTCCTGCCAGTAACTGTACATTTGTCCTTAACACTTGATCTCCCAAAGTACAGCACTTCACACTTACCCAGATTAAACTCCAACTGTTATTTCTCCACCCTAATCTGCAAGTGACCTATATCCCTCTGTATCCTTTGACAAACTTCTACACTACCCACAACTCCACCGATCTGCAAAGGTAAAATATGCTGGCCCAGCCAATGGCACCTATATCCCATGAAAGGCAAATGGTTAAAAATCACTTTTCACTTAACATTCATTATGTTCCAAATTGTACAGCAGCATTTCAATTTTGGAGACCTCTCACATCTGGCGTACTTTACAGAGCTTCCAAAACCCTCCACCACCATATGAAAATGGCGTGCCAGTGGGAGGAAGCCTGGTCTTTGCTCCCCATTTAAAATGGAGAACATACCCTCAGCAGTGGTAGGTATTTCACTGAGCCAAATCACTTGACCGTTTTAAGAGCTCTCAGTTCAAGTTTTAGCTTATTTTTGACATTTTGACAGTCGACAGCTTGGTACATCTTTGACAGACCCAATGAGTCTCTGCACTTTGTGCACACTTGACAACAATCCTAACGGGCACCTGAAAGCAAGCAAAAATGTCACATGATCATATCCAAAGGGATACCTTACCTCTCCAAGAGGGTCCCCTGGCTATTTAAATGATACCTCAAGCTTCAGACCCTCTTCTATTGGGTCATATCTGCACGTTTTGGCTTCAGACGTCAAAACTACACGAGTGCTTTTATAGGAACTGCTGTTTCTGGGAACCAACAATGTGCCCACCCCCATCTCCACCCCAAGCCACCAACCTCCCTCCCACTCTCTATGTCAAGGGTTGGCATTTTGCGTAGACAGAAATCCCGCGTTTCTGCAGCAGGTGCAAGTCTGGCCATTCACACATCAAAAAGGATGTCTGCACTCATACGAACATTCAGCCCATCATCCTTTGGATGGGATGCCTTCTGGTTCAGGTAGATGTCAAAAGTCCCCCATCACATTTCAACAAAAGACAATCCCAGCAAATATTCGTTCCTTAGTCAACAGCATCTAAAATGTCCAGATCATTCATCTCACTATCGTTTTACTGCATCAAAAATGGCTGCACCGTTTCGCTACATTGCAAAAGGATCTGAAATGTTTGTTTGGTGCTCGGGAATATTTCTGTGATGCAATATTAATGAAAGAGAGGGAGAGAGAAAGTAAGTCAGAGAGAAAAAACAGAATAGAAAAGACAATAATAGAGGAGAGAAGAAAGAGAAAAAAAGTGATGAAACATTTTATGAATAAAACTTCATTTTGACCACAGGGGAGTCAATAGCCTCATGGTATTTTTGCTAAACAAGTAATCCAGAGTCCTAGCCTAAGGTTCTGGAGAGACAGATTTGAATCTTGCCATGGCAGATGTTGGAATTTGAATTCAATAACAATCCAGAATTAAAAAGTCTAATGTTGACCAATTGCAGATTGTTGGAAAGAATCCACCTGGCTCATTATTATATTTAGGGACGGAAATGGTCATCCTTATCTGGCCTACATGTGACTCCAGACTACAGTAATGTGGTTGACTCTCAACTGCCCTCCTGGCCATTAGAGATGGGTAATAAATGTTGGCCCAGCCAGAGATGCCCATATCCTCTGAATGAATAAAACCAAAATGCCTAAATTAATCTTATCAGGCTTAGCTTGACATTTGGACTTGCAAGCACATACTTAGCAATGGCCAAATTTGAATTATTTTAGCTGTTTAATGCTTTTGCTTGTGAAGCACTGTAAAATTGACTATTTGACATCTTCAACCACATTTAATACATTTTTCCTTCAACAGTGAAGCTGGGGCTTCTCAGCATTAATGAAGCTCAGTTACAGAACTTTAGACTGTTGGTGAACAGCAACAAATTCAATTTAAATCCATCCAAATGTGGAGAAATCCAATTACATCCGCACATGTTTTAGTACGTGTCTGAGGATCAGTGAACATAAGAACACAAGAAATGGGTTGTGCACACTATTTGGCTCATCAGGTTCACTGCACCATTCAAGTCTTCTACCTCAACCCCCACCTTCCTGTGTCACCTCCTTGTTTGCCTAATTCACAAAAATCAAATATTCGCCACTTTGAACGTACCCAATGATCTATCTACTCTGCACATAATTCACAACCCTTGTCGTAAAGAAACCTTTTTTCATCGCACGCCCAACTGACCAAACAGGAAAAAAAAGGCCTTCATTTACATATCGTCTTTTACAATCTGTTTGTCTCAAACCACTTTCCAGTCAATTATGTACTCTCAAAGTTTAGTCACTGTTCTGAAAGAAACCCAGCAGCTAACCTAAGCATAGCAAGCTCACCTGCACAGATGTGTGGTAATAGCCAATCGGCAATTGGTCAACATTAGACTTTTTCAATTCCAGATTGTTATTGAATTCAAATTCCAACATCTGCCATGGCAAGATTCAAATCTGTCTCTCCAGAACATTAGGCTGGGACTCTGGATAAACTACCACTAGGCTATTGACTCCCCTACAGTCAAAATAAAAAGTTACATTTATAAAATATTTCATCATGTTTCTCTCTTTCTTCTCTCCCAATATTATTGTCTTTTCTATTCTGTTTTTTTTTCCTATGACTTACTTTCTCTATCCATTTCATAACGGATCTGGTCAGGTTGACTGATTGTTGACCAGAAAACAGGGTCAACACCAAACTCTTGTTGAAATTAGATCCATTGCACATTTTATGTCTACCTGAAAAGGTCAGATGAACCTTATTTCAAAGTTCCATCAAAAAGGAGGCATCATGACAGCCTAGCACATGCTCATATTATACTGGAGTGTCAGCCTTGAACTTGTTCTCATGTCTGGAGGGGCACTGGAACCTACTACACCTGTAAAAGATGAGACAGAGCTACCAACTAAGCTACAGCCAACATGTATTGGAATTAAACCACAAAAAATGATTTTTTAGTGTTAAGATAATGTATATAATGCCTCATGAGAGCAAAGCTGAAAGATGACATTTTGTGTGTTATCACGGGCTTGTGAGTAATGCAGGCAGCTATTCATTGAAAGCTTCTTACTTCACTGATACAATTTGACAGATTGTCAACTCAGTACACCCATCTATTAAAATCAAATTGAACTTATCTACCACACTCAGTACTCAAACATGCCCCAGCCTGCTTCATTGAAGCATACCCAAACTAAATCTAAACTGAAATAAAGGAGGCGGCTTAGGATGGGTGACTAAATGCTTGTAGGTGTTAAATAGAGCCTTTTAAGGAGTTAGAGGGGAATAAAGTAGTGTAGGAATGAAGAGTGCAGACATCTGAGGGCATGGCTGTCAATGATGGACTGGGAAATGTGCTGAAGGCACACACTAAAGGAAACAAACTTCCCAGAGGTTGTAAGATGGGGGAACACTACAGTGATAGGGAGTGATGACATCAAAGGATTAGAACATGAGGAATCTTTAAAATGAAGCAACAGAAATCAGTGTAGACCAGCAAGCATAGGTGTGACGGGCCTTGGAATAGGGTGGAGTAAAGGGTTTTGAATTATTTTAAGTTTTCAAAGAGGGATGCACGGGGCACTAATGGTCAAATCTGAAGGTGACAAAAATACAGAAGTAGGTTTGAGAAGCAGATTGGCTACAGCAAGGACAGAGACAGACACAGGGGACACTGTCGGAGTGGAAGTAGGTGCTTTTCGTGGTGGAGAGACTGTAGGATCAGAAGCTTAGTTGGGATCAAACAATACACTGGAGGTCACAAACCACCCAAATTCAGTGAAAAGTAGAGAGAAGAATAAATCTGGAGACTATAACGAAAACCAGTTGATTTAGCCTTCTTACTGGAGGAAATTACAGCTCATATCAAACGAAGGTGCTGACTACACAGAGGCAGCAGTAGCATAGAGAGTTGGTGGATGGGGTAGAATCAGGTATTGCCAACGTACACGTGAATCCTGACATCATCTTCAGATGATATGCTGAAAAACAAGAGTGGAACCAAGGACAAATTCCAGGGTCAAAAGGTGCAGGGGTAGGAAAAGAGACCATATCAAGTGCATCTGTGGCTATAATTAGATTTTAGGACTGGGTTCCATAAAGCCATTTGGAACTTCTTCATTGTCAAGAGCCGGCAGAATGATGATTGCATTGCAACCTTCAAGAAAGAAAACAAATCAAACGAATAACTGCAAGAGCAAAGTATTGCTCTCAACTGTTCAGGTAATTCTTAATTGTTATCTGTAAAAGTCAACCTTCCAGTTTCTCACTGTAGCTTCTGATCCACTAATGAAACAAATGACATGATCTTCACAGGAATCAGCTTCAGGAAGACTGGGAAGAGCAAATCATTTCTTCTATAATGGTTTTATTCGGCCTCAATGAGGAGATCTTCAACTCAGTTAATCAAATTGACTTTGCAAAGTATTAGTCACTGATCTAAATTCACAAAGATCTTTCCTTTCCTACAATACACATGCTAATAACAGAATTATGTGAACTACAATCCCTTCACTGTCAAGTAGATGTCAAACAGGGCATGTCATTGCACCAATATTATTCCCTATTTTACTTGCAGCAAAGCTGTTGATTAATACTGACAGGCTCTCCTACATGGGGCAATCACCAATAAACAGTCCAACCTCAACTGTTTAAGGCTAAAACAAAGACAACAACCTATTTGCAATAGCATTGCAGTAGTCTTTTTTAAAAAAAAATTCCTGCAGTATGGAAACAGGCCGTTCGACCCAAAAAGTCTACACTGACCCTCTGAGGAGTAACCGACCCAGACCCATTCCCTACCCTATAGTTACCACTGACTAAGGACAATTTAGCATAGCCAACTCACCTAACCTGCACATCTTTGGATTGTGGGAGGAAACCCATGCAGACACAGGGAGAATGTGTGAACTCCACATGGACAATCTTATGAGGCACAAATTAGCACTTACTCTGAAGTACCACTACAATAAGTGGTTGACATAGTTCCAAAGGCTATCAAGAATATAGGTATTGTCCTGAACCTCAAGACCACCAAAGTTCTCTAACAAACCACATCAAATGTATCAAATTTAAATGCCTTCAATTGAGATTCATGGCGCTGTGTTGAAAATTGTCCCTCACTTTCCACGTCCTGGATACTATTTATCCTAAAATAAATGCTATTAAGAAGTGTATAAACAAATCCATTGTGCTAGCCAAGTCTATGGTACTAATGTACTTGAGTAATGAAGACACATGGGGGGTACATTTTCCAGGGAATGGCAATCCCAAACATTTTGTCTCAGAAAAGCATTTCAGACTTAAATACATATAACTGAAAGAGAATTAAGACTAGGTTAAAATGAATTGGAAAATTACACTAAGGGATAGGTCAGTAGAGATGCAGTGGAAGACATTTAAGCATTTCTGCTATAACACTCCAGTGAGAAGGGGAGAAAAAAAATTATAAAGCTTCATTCATGGCTAAGGACGTTAAAGATATCAAATGGCATGAAAAGGAAGTCCACAATTCTGTGAAGAGAATAGAGGAGGCAGTGCATATTGGTAGTGTTACTGGTCTAGTAATCCAGAGCCCAGACTAATGATCTGGGTACATGGGTTCAATTCTCATCATACCAAATGGGGAAAGTTGAATTCCATTTTTAAAAAAATCTGGAATTAAAAGCTGTCCGAATGGCAACTAGTGTAACCACTACTGACTGTGGTAAAAATTCATCTGGTTCATTAATATCCTTTAGGGAACAAAAGCCATTGTCTGAGTGACCTGTGACTCCAAACCCTAGCAATTAGGTTGATTCTCAACTGCTGTCTGAAATAACAAACCAACTATTAAACTGCTTCAAAGGAAAAAGGAAAGAATTGTTGTTGTGGTTCTGTTCGCCGAGCTGGGAATTTGTGTTGCAGACGTTTCGTCCCCTGTCTAGGTGACATCCTCAGTGCTTGGGAGCCTCCTGTGAAGCACTTCTGTGATCTTTCCTCCGGCATTTATAGTGGTTTGTCTCTGCCGCTTCCGGTTGTCAGTTCCAGCTGTCCGCTGCAGTGGTCGGTATATTGGGTCCAGGTCGATGTGCTTATTGATTGAACCTCTGGATGAGTGCCATGCCTCTAGGAATTCCCTGGCTGTTCTCTGTTTGACTTGTCCTATAATAGTAGTGTTGTCCCAGTCAAATTCATGTTGCTTGTCATCTGCATGTGTGGCTACTAAGGATAGCTGGTCGTGTCGTTTCGTGGCTAGTTGGTGTTCATGGATGCGGATTGTTAGCTGTCTTCCTGTTTGTCCTGTGTAGTGTTTTGTGCAGTCCTTGCATGGGATTTTGTACACTACATTGGTTTTGCTCATGCTGGGTATCGGGTCCTTCGTTCTGGTGAGTTGTCGTCGGAGAGTGGCTGTTGGTTTGTGTGCTGTTATGAGTCCTAGTGGTCACAGTAGTCTGGCTGTCAGTTCGGAAATGCTCTTGATGTATGGTAGTGTGGCTAGTCCTTTGGTTTGCGGCATGTCCTCGTTCCGTTGTCTTTCCCTTAGGCATCTGTTGACGAAATTGCGCGGGTATCCGTTTTTGGCGAATACATTGTGGAGGTGTTCTTCTTCCTCTTTTTGCAGTTCTGGTGTGCTGCAGTGTGTTGTGGCCCTTTTGAATAGTGTCTTGATGCAACTTCGTTTGTGTGTGTTGGGGTGGTTGCTTTTGTAGTTCAGGACTTGGTCTGTGTGTGTGGCTTTCCTGTATACCTTTGTGGTGAATTCTCCGTTCGGTGTTCTCTGTACCATCACGTCTAGGAATGGGAGTTGGTTGTCCTTTTCTGCCTTTCCTAGAGGAAAGAATTAAACCGAACAGACCACCTGGCATTGACCTCGGCACAGGAAGCAACAACAGCAGCACAGCCTTATCAAACTTCCAAACCTTTACCAACGTCCAATGCTTATGCCAAAATTGGGTGAACTGCCCCACAGACCAGTCAAGACACAGTAGTAGCTATAGAATCATATCTCACATATGTGTCCCCCGAAACCACCATCACCATCTCTGTCGAAACAGCAAGACAGAAACATTAGATGTAGAGTCGAGAAGGAGCTGACTCTGGTTATCCGTGAAGCCTTATGGCATCAGGTCAAACATGGGTAAGGAAACCATCTGCTGACGACTACCCACTGAGATTCTCTCACTGATAAATCCTTACTCCTTCACATTGAACACTAGTTAGATGATGCACAGAAGTGCCATGGAATGAATCTCTGGGTTGTGGACTTCAATGCTTATATCAGCTAGTTCCTGAGTTCCTATCAGACAGATGTCAGTCTTCAGCCAATTTTGTTTACTCCGTGCCAATGCTCCCATCTGAGCTGCGTGGCTGCAACTGGCATCGGCACACCATTTACAGCACTGACTTCCAGTTCCAGAAATCACTGCTGTGCACACGCTTCGGAAGGCTGCATAATTGGTAAGAAAATTAGAGGGAACACTGTTCCACGTGATAGCAAGAAACAATTGGAAGCATTAGATATTGCAAACGCTTTGGGCCCTGACAACGTTCTGGTAATTATACTCCAGAACCTGTGTTCCAGAACATGCCATGTCCCTAGCCAAGCTGTTACAGTAAGGCCACAACACTGGTATCTACTCGATAATGTGGGAAATTGCCCAGTGTGCCCCATGCTTAATAAGCAGAACAAATCCAACTCAGTCAATTGTTGCCCCATCAGTAAAGTGCAGGAAAGGGTCATCTACAGAGCTATCAAATGACTTGCAAATGACTTGACTGAAGTTTGGGTTCCTTTGGGACCATTTTTGACCCGTAAGGAATTAAGGGTTTATAGGGAAAAGGCAAAGGGGAGTTGAGGATTATCTGATTTTGGAGAGTTGCAGAGTGACTTAATGGGTCAAATGGTCTACTTCTGCTCATACATCCTATAATTTGGTATTTAAAAGAAATAAGTCAACTCAAGTGAACATCCACAGTGGAGCTTTCCAAAGTGAGGCCAACCAAAACATTGGTGCTGCAAGGTCTGAGGCAGAAATGGCTGTCATGGAGCTCTCAGTGAGTGAGCAACTTTGAACTCTTCCATTTTTTGTTACAAACTGCAGGCATGGTTTAGATGATTCAACCTCAAGCCCTGACTTGTAACAAGTGCAGACTGGAAAGGCTTTTAAAAAACCATGAAATCTCCATATAGCTCTCCAGATTCTACACCATTCCTTCTTATAGGTACTTCACCTTTACAGTTGCAGGTTTCCCTCCCACTGTTCCTCCTTGTGACATTTTCCAATCCCCTCTCCCTGCCACCCCCACTCTTAAAGAGCTCATTAAGGTGTCACTTTGTCTGACATTTTCCTCTTGCGGGAGGCGCTCGAATTTTTAAGTAAGGAGGTCACAGTAAGATAACTGGTCCATTTTTATGCAGAGTCAAATTGGTTTTGTGAAGTTGGCAGCTGTTTTTGACAAATTTACTCAAGGTTTTTGACATGAATATCAGGGAATCTGGAGATGTGATACATTTGGATTTTCACAAGGTGCCACATCATAGGTCACCACATAAAATAAGGGCTCGTGGCATATGGGATAACACTTTACGATGGAAACAGCAATGTTATCTCACAGGAAAGAGGGAGGAGAAATTCTGCCTTGGAATTTTTTTTGGAGTCCTCAAGATCCTAACTGATGGGTATTTGAACAGGAGGCTAGGCAGGTCATCTTTCAGTGTCTAGTCCCCAGGACCCGGCAGCAATACCAGAAGTTGATTAATGATATCATGTGCCTGGTCCAAATCAGTGAAACATTAATAAAGGATATTTCTTGCTCTGTCCACTACCTTCTCTTGGTCTGCTCAATGCCCCACTCCCCCTTCACTGATGCAGCAGCACCCCCTAGCAGTAAAACCATCATTCATGTACTCGAATGCAACATCACACATCTCTTCGAGATGCCAGCTTACATTTATCCTTCCCACCACATTCAGTGATGACAGGGCAAACAAACACAGTGTAGCACAATCTCTGACATTCTCTCTCTTCCAAGACAGGGAGAAGAGGAGCAAAGTAGAACCGATTAAATCAAGCTTACCTTCATCTCTTGATCCAACAGAGATGAAACTTTACACCATTGACTGGCTGCAACAGAACCCGGTTTTGCAGCCCATTCAAGATGTCTCTGCAATACGCACTGTCACAGTGTCATGTTCTCCCTCATCCTCCTCCTATCTTTTATCATGAAGCTGCAGATAGTTTGGCGTGGATCTTTATTCTCATCTCCATCAGTCCAACTCTCCCCTTCTCACTTTCTGCTTTCAGATATTCAAGACCCTTTACTTGACCAGCCGGTGCAGCCTCAGGGGGAACAGGAAAAACAGCACCAACCTTTAGATTTTGTACTAAATGACACATGCTCAAAGAGTGTCACTACATGAACTTCCAAGGTGGACACTGAGCTGATATCTGCATGGAATGAGCAACTGGGCTCAAGTAACCTTCAGTCCAGGTTAAGGGTAAGGATAGCTCATGTTCCAGCTCACTGGAGGACAACAGCACAGATAAGGTTATTATAGGAAATTCAGAAGATGATTTTCAGGAAATGTCACCCAGAACAATGCTGATTAGGAGCACAGAATACAAGAAGAGTGAACAGATACAAGTTTGGTGAGTGGCGATGTTTGTGCATCAATATCTTTCCAAAACAATACTCTGGCCTGCAGTTAGCATTTAATTGGAATTTAGTGAGTTAAGAAAGTAAAGTAAGTTTTTTTCCAACCTTGGGGGGATAAACAAGCTCTGCTGGGGAGCAGTTAATTATATAATTAGGGAAATCAGTCAAATCTAGTTGCCACTATTCAGCTTCAAACAGTATTAAATGCAGAGAGGAGAGCTAGAAATGGGAATATAGGTCAGAAGAATGCATGGATCGACAGTTCAGGCAAGGAGAAGGCTTTTAGATTCGTGGATCATTGGGAGCATTTCTAGGGAAGGTAGGACATGTACAACTGTGATGGTCTGGACCTGAACCACACTGGGACCAATGTTCTTGCAGGTAAGTTTGCTAGCCCTTTTGGGAGGAGTTTAAACTAGTCTGGCAAGAGGAGGGAACACAGGATATTGATGAAATAGGGACACATGCTACAGTCAAAGAAGCAAGTCAGAGTGAGTTCATCTATACTGTCTGTCAAGAGAGGAAGGCAAGGCTGGATGGTCTTGATTTTAATTCTAGGATTGCAATAGGTAGGACTGATGAGTTAAAGGCGTGGATTGACACATGGAAGCGTGATACAGAAACAAGGGCTAGATTGGGAACTCAGCATCCCAGGGTATGGCTTTGGACTAGTGGTGAGGGGGCGGAGGCAGACTTCAGTAAAACAAAGCAGGATCTGGTCGAAAAATTGACTGGGAACAAAAACGTATCCTTGTGGGGGAGCAGTAGGGGACATTCAAAAAGGAGCTGGGGAGAGTATGGGTCCAACATGTATCCTTTAAGAGGAAGTGTATCAGAAAACCCTGGATGTTCAGGATAATTCAGGAATGGATAAGGAAGAACAGAAAGTCTTTGAGCAATTCAGCTGTGGCCCTAAAGGAACATTGAAGTGAAAGAGGGAACTTAAGAAAGCAATTAGGAGAGCAAATAAAAGGCAGGAGAAAGGTCTTGCAAACAGGATTAGGGTGATTCCTAAGATATTTATAAAAACATTAAAGGGAAGAGGTTAACCAGGGAACAAGTAGAGCCCATTTGTCTTCACTCTGGAAAAGGAGAAGGTAGATATAGAATTCAGGAAGAGGGACTGTGAGGAACTTGCCCAGTTTGACATAGAAAATGGGGAAGTATGGGAGGCACCGTCGGGCTTATAGACTGACAAATCCCTTGCTCCAGACGAATTGCATCCCAGCTGTTGTAGGAGGCAAGGCAGGAAATTGCAGTAGCACTGAAACAAGAATTTAATTCCTCTCTGGCCATGGGGTAAATACCAGAGGACTGGAGGACAGCTAACGTGGTTCCACATTTCAAGGAGGATGGTAGGGTTGAACCGGGAAACTACAGACCAATGAGTCTCATATCAGTCACGGGGAAACTATTGAGGAAAATTCTGAAGGAGAGCGCTAATCTGCATTTGCAAAGGTATGGGTTAATTACGGATAGTCAGCATGGCTTTGTCAGAGAGAGGTCACGCCTAACAAATTTGTTAGAATTTTTTGAAAATGTGATCAAGTGTGCGGATGAAGTAAGGTCAGTTTCATGTAGTGTTTTTGGCCTTTAGAAAGGCTTTTAACATATAGGGGACAGATTCAGAAGGTTAAAGCACATGGAATTCAGAGAAACTTGGCAAGATGGATCAGAAACTGGCTTAGCAACAGGACACAAAAGGTAATGGCAGAAGGCAGTCTGGGTGACTGGAGGCCGGTGCTCAGTGATGTCCTACAAGGATCAGTACTGGGATCCTTATTGTTTGTAATATACGTAAATGATATAGATGAATATATGGGGGAAATGTTGAGCATGTTTACAGACAACACCAAGATTGGTAGGGTGGTTAATGGTGAAAAAAAATGGTTGTCGGAATATATAGATGGGTTGGTCAGGTGGACAGAGCAGTGGCAGATGGTATTTAACCCTGATAAGTGAGAGATGATGCACTTTGGAAGAAACAACATGAGGGTGTACACTTAATGAATGGCAGGATACTGAGTAGCTTGGAGGAACCGAGAGATCATAGGCTAACCATTCACTGATCCCTGAAGTCAGCAGAGCACGTGAATAGGATAGTTAAGAACGCATGCAGCACACTTGCTTTCATCAGTCATGGCATAGAGTATAAGGAGGAGGAGTTAAATGTTGGAGTTGTACAGAGCATTGGTTAGGCCCCAGTGGGGTACTGTGTGCAGTTCTGGTTACCTCACCACAGGAAGGATGTGATCACACCAGACAAGGTAAGGAGGAAATTAAACAGGATGTTTCCAAGGATGGAGAAACTGAGCTACAAAGAGAGATTAGTTAGGCTTACTTTACAGCAGCAAAGAATGAGGGAGACATGACTAAAGGAATCTAAGATTATGAGGGGAATGGATATAATAGATTGAGAGAAAGCTGTTCCTCTTGATTGAGGGATCAATCATGAGGGGCATAGTTTTAGAGTAAGGGGCAGGAGATTCAGACTGAATTTGAGCAAAAACCTTTACACTCAGAGGGTGGTGGGAATCTGAATGCACTCCTTGGGAAGGTAGCGGAGGCTGGAAACCTGGAAAACAGATCTTCAGCAGAGGAGAAAGTGAGGACTGCAGATGCTGGAGATCAGAATCAAAAAGTGTGGTGCTGGAAAAGCACAGCAGGTCAGGCAGCATCTGAGGAGCAGGGGAATCAACATTTCGAGCATAAGCTCTTCATCAGGAATGTGCGGTGGGGGAGGGGGAAGTGGGCTGAGAGATAAATGGAGGGGGTGGGGCTGAGGTGGGACAAGTAGCTGGGAATGTGAAAGGTAGATGGAGGCAGAGTAGTGTGTAATGTTGAAAGATTAAATTGGAATATCTCTCTGGACATTAATGCAACATTAAAAGGGTTAAATTGCACTGACTGAACATTCTGGAAGTGAATGGGGATGACTCCCACTCCACTTAGACAGTCATTTGCTACTACTCCCCTTCCATACAGAAATACTTTCATAGCCATCCCCCAGCCAATCAGGTTCGCTTGTGTGATCATCCCGATGCTGAAGCCTATCATACCTACATTGTCTGGGGAGGTAGTGGAGCCAGAATGCATTTGCAGGGCCACCCTGAAGCTGGGATACATCACACCTACATTGTCTTGGGGAATCACGGAGTCAGGAAATTGTCTGCATAACGATTCCCGAGGGTTAGGGCACTTACATTTGCATTATCTCCAAGAATGACCTCATTCTACCATTGTACCTTGGGTAACATGGTTATGGGAGGAGGGAGGAATGGCCAGAGTGTCTGTGAGCATTACCAACTGTCCTGTATAAAGGGGATGTATTTTCTTTGTTCGGGGCCTCTTTGACCCGACTTCGCACGCCTGCGAGGGGGGGGTCAAAGGGGGTCACCTAGCTTGTATAACCTTTAATAAACATTAACTGTTCATAGAAGTTGATGTGTGCAAAACTTCGGGAAAGGAACCTAACCGATGATGGTGATAGGTCAGAGCAGAGGTTGGAGCGGATAAGTGGGAAGGAAGATGGACAGGTAGGTCAGTTCAAGGGGGCAGTGCTGAGTTGGAGGGTTGGATCTGGGATAACGTGGAGTGAGGGAAGATGAGGAAACTGGTGAAATCGACTTTGATTCTGTGTGGAGTTTCCGCATCTCCCCTCCTGCCTTATCCCAGATCCAACCCTCCAACTCGGCACTGCCCTCTTGAACCGTCCAACCTGTCCATCTTCCTTCCCACCTCTCCGCTCCACCCTCCACTCCGATCTATCACCATCACTCCCCACCTACCTTCCCCCCTAACCCCACCCTCTTCCCATTTATCCCCCAGCCCCCTTGGGCACCCCCCCCCCCCACAAATTCCTGATGAAGAGCCTATGCTCGAAACGTCGAGTCTCCTGCTCCTCAGATGCTGCCTTACCACCAAATCTTCAGCAGAGTTAGCCTTTAAAAAGATAGTTGGATGAGCACTTGAAATATCATAACAGGACATAAGGGACAACTGCAAGAAATTGGGATTAGCACACTTTTTGTGGTAACTATGTTAGTGCAGGCTTAATGGGTCAAAGGGCCTTTTCTGCACTGTATGAATAATCTAAGACTCTGACTCTTGTGACACAGTGGTAGTGTCCCTACCCCTGAAGCAGGAGGTGTGCAATAACATCTCCGAACTGGTAGATTAGAGAAATAGGTTAAATTTAAAAAAGGTGCATTGTCATAGAGTCACACAGCATGAAAACAGACCCTTCAGTCCAGCCAGTCCACACCGACCACATTCCCAAACTAAACTAGTCCCACCTGCCGACCACAAGCAAAATTAAAAGACAGACAAGCAAAGACAAGCATTAAAAGTCAGTCAAACGGTGGGATGATGATAACGAGGCAGATTTGATGACAATGTATCACAATGCATACAGCATTCTCAAGAAGGCTGATGACTGGAAGGCATGCAATCGATAAATGAATATGATTTTATTGTCATTATCGAGCGAAGGATACCAGTTGACCAAAACTGGGAACTGAATATTTGGCATTTAGTTAAGATAGTTATGCCATTCTCCTATACCATTTCTCTTGCCTTGCATTGAAACATTCACCTCTCCTCTAATGGGTGGTACAAAATTTGACTATCACTGAAAAAAGACCCATATTAGGAAAGCTTTTCATCATGCATTCACAGGATGTTTGTGCTTATTGGTTGGGAAGTGAACTCTAATTAGAAAGGTGTTGCCATGAAGAATTTCCAGTTAGATGAAGACAGAGGGGTGGCACAGAGGCTCAGCGGTTAGCACTGCTGCCTCACAGCGCCAGGGGCCTAGGCTCCATTCCCACCTCGAGGGACTGTCTGTGTGGAGTTCGCACGTTCTCCTAGTGTCTGCGTGGGTTTCCTCTGGGTGGCAATGGTCATGCTAAATTGCCCATCGTGTTAGATGGATTAGTTAGGGATAAATATAGGGTAGGAGAATAGGTCTGGGTGGGTTACTCTGAGGGTCGGTGTGGATTTATTGGGCGGAAGGGCCTGTTTCCATACTGTAGGGAATCTAATCTCTCCCTATGACAAGTGACACTCAAGTAATTCTGACATTCTTTAATCTCCTTAGTAGCTCCCTAAAACTACTTTCAGGAATATTCCTTGAACAGAGAGTTTTGGTCTTCAAAAGGGACCTTGGGGTGTCCTTATTCATGAATTGTTTAAAAACTAGCATGCAGAATCAACAATGAAGGCAACTGGCATGTTCGCTTTCATCACAAGTGGATTTGTGTGCAGAAGTAAAAATGTCTTTCTTAGTTATATAGAGCTTTGGTGAGACTCCATCTGGACCTCTGTAGTTTTGTCTTCTAAGGCAGGATATTCTTGCCACCGAGGGTGTACAGAGATTCACCAGACTAATCCCAGAGGTGGTAGTACGGTTGTATGTAGAACAAAGAACAGTACAGCGCAGGAACAGGCCCTTCGGCCCACCATGTCTGTGCCAACCATGTTGCCAATCTAAACTAATTCCATTTGCCTGCACATGGTCTGTATCCCTTTGTTCACGTGTTGCCTCCGAAACTTTGCGAATATATCTGCTTCCACCACCTCCCCTGGCAATGCATTGCAGGCCCTGTGTAAAAAAAAAATCTTTCTTTGCACATCTCCTTTAAATTTACCTCCTCTCACCTTAAAACCATGCCCCCTCCTACTTGACATATCATCCCTGGAAAAGAGATTCCAACTACCTATCCTATCCATGCCTCTCAATCTTATATTCATCAATCAGGTTGCCCCTTAGCCTCACTACACTCTAGCGAAAACAAGCTTGTCCAACCTCTTCTTATGGCTAATATATTCAATCCAGACAACGTCTGGTAAACCTTTACTGCAACCTCTCTAAAACCTCCACATTCTTCCTGTAGTGTGCCACCAGACTACGCACTGTACTCAGAATGTGGCGTGATACAGTTGCAACATGACTTGCCATTTTTTTATACTCAGCGTCTCAAATGATGAAGGCAAGCATGTTATATACCTTTTTCAAACTACCTTATCCACTTACGTTGCCACATTCAGGGAGCTAAGGACTTAGACCCCAAGATCCCTCTGTATATCAATATTCCAAGGATCCAGTCACTTACTGTACACTTTCTCCTTGTATTTGACCTTCCAAAGTGTATCACCTCACATGTCTGCATTAAACTTCTTTTGCCACTTCTCTGCCTAATTTTCCAGTGATCTATGTCCTGCTGCATCCATTGATGTCATTCCTCATTATCCACAACGATAATTTTCATGCCATCTGCAAGCTGACATTTTTATCCAAATCATTTATGTACATTATAAACAACAGAGGATTTGTGATGGGTGACGGAGGAAATTGGGCCTGTATTCTCTCAAATATTATTTAAAGTTTGGCAGTTCATTTTCTGTCATCATCTAACTGGTAAATTCTTCACAGCAACACCCTCCTAATTAAGAGTTCACTTGCCAACCAATGAGCACAAATGTCCTATGAATGCAAGATGAAAAGCTTTCACAATATGTACCTTTTTTCAGCGATAGTCAAATTTTGTACCACCAGTTAGATGCCTACTCTGGATTTTGTTGGCGTTCACAAGTGGCGGGGCAATAACATGCCCAGAATGAAGGCATTGTGGCTGTCATCGTATAGTATTCACAAGTCATTCACATACATGGTATTTGTGTATCGGTATAAAGCAGCCAGACGTTCACGGGATCATAACCTGGCCACCTTTACTCAACGGAAATGCAAGTCCGAAACCTGTTGATCTTCCAGCTGGAGGAGTTGACCCCGACTGAGTGTTGCAGACTGGCACATTCCAAGGTCCAGGACTACGTGTTGAGGGACGCGCTGAAGCTTGGAGCAGCTGCCGCCAAGGCGCAGTGGGGAAAGACCACCGTGTAACGCCTGCCTGCCTAAAGAAGAACAGGGGGCCCACGCAGTCATTTGGGCTCTGCTGACGCCTCAGCTAAATATGTAATCTCACAGACCTGTAAATGGGAATAATTACTGTTTTCGGTATGCAAACAAATGGAATGTTTACATATGTATGGCATGTCCAACTGTACAGATCAAAGTATTTTATGAATAAAGTACATTTTTGAAATAATAAAAAAAATTTGAGTGAAGTGCATGCAAATTGGTGGCTCATTGTGTCATCAGGAATTGCGTTATCTAGATAGTCAGTTTTCTTCTCTAATGCGATGGTTGCGTTCTTGCACAGTCCCACGCTATAGAAAAATCGCCCCTTAGAAATAGCGCTTACAGTGTTGGCGCTGTCATCCCGTTACAGCCAACGTACGGTTTAAAAGTTCATGCTGTAGAAACAGTGTCCCCAGTTCGTCGATCTTGTGACAGTGAATTTGCCTTGACGAAATGTGCTTTAAAGCAGAATGACCCGTAAAGCCACATGCCCTGGTATTCTGCTTCTGCCTGTTTAGACAGAGTACTGATGTTAATGATCTATCAGAACTTTTGTGGCCTCAGTCACTTCTGATAAACAATGACTGGATTGTGAACGGAGTGGTGTTGGATAAATTGCCCATTTCCCCCTGGCAGGGTCTGATGGCATAGAAGTTTAAAGTCACTGGGGCTTTTAGATTGACAGCACCACCAGCAGTTTGGCATGAACTTCCAGGCTGCAGCACCTACTTTCGTACCTTTTACAGACTTGGGTGATTACATCCTTTGCTTTCCCCGATTGGGCAGACCCTCGACTCAAGACACAATACTCACTTCTGCTATAGCAAAGTTTGTGCAAATCAAAAGCATCCCATGTTCAAATTGGCTGGATAGGCCTCGAAACAGCCCTACAGTGAGAGGGATGGATCCTTCATGAAGTTGAGAGCAGTTAGCAGAAGCAGACAAAAAAATGTCATTGATGTTACAACAACATGCAGCAAACCAGCCTAATCTGAATACTGCTAATGCTTTCATCTATGTGTAGCATGTCTGTGGAAGTGGATACTGGCACTGGAGCGTGTCTAGCAGAGATTCACACCGATGATCCCTGGAATGGTAGGTCTAACATAGGATGATCAGCTGAGGATCCTGGGATTGTATTCATTAGAGTTTAGAAGGTTGAGGGTAGATCTAATAGAAACTTACAAGATAATGCATGGCTTAGAAAGGGTGGATGCTGGGAATTTGTTTCCATTAGGCGGGGATAATAGGACCTGTGG
Source organism: Chiloscyllium plagiosum (assembly GCF_037043375.1). Taxonomy (NCBI): domain Eukaryota; kingdom Metazoa; phylum Chordata; class Chondrichthyes; order Orectolobiformes; family Hemiscylliidae; genus Chiloscyllium; species Chiloscyllium plagiosum. The sequence goes on along the minus strand of NW_028270139.1, from coordinate 11,985,136 downwards.
GCACAGCCTTACAATTAGAGGGGGTCAATTTAGAACAGAAATGAGGAGAAATTTCTGCAGCTAGAAAGTGGTGGGCCTGAGGAATTCATTGCCATGGAGCGCAGTGGAGTCCAGGACATTAAATGTCTTCAAGGCAGAGATTGATAATTACTTGTGAGATCAAGAATTTAAGGGCTACAGGGAGAATGTGGGTAAGTGGCACTGAAATGCTCATCAGCCATGATTGAATGGTGGAGTGGACCCGATGGGCCGAATGGCCTTACTTCCACTCCCATGTCTTATGGACTTTGCAGCAAGCCTCACTGAAGCCTTTACAAAGCTCAGTTTCACAGCCAATATGTTGAAATCAAATTATCTTGGCAAGAGGCTACTTTAGATCAAGTATTGTCAATTGAGCGAAGGTTGATTAGTAATCTTGTGGTAAAGGATCCATGGGAAAGTGAAATCTTAATACAATTTTAATTTGACTAGTTCAGTCAAGCCCAAATCTCGAGTCTGAAATTGAAAAGTTGCAATTATATAAGAATGAGGAACAAGTTGGCCAAAGTAGATTGGTAAGTCATACGATGTAGGTAAACAATGGTAAAATTCAAAGAAATATCTGAATTAGAACCATAGAACCTAGAACTAAACACAGCACTGAAGGGGGCCATTGGGTCACCTTGTCCATGCTGATGCCTTAGCAAACACACATTCCCTTCAGGAGTTTAAAAACTCTCAAAAGTTACCTCACAATTATAAAATTACAGGAATTAAAGATAGAATTAATTTTTTAAAAATGCTGACAATGTTGCTAAAATGAGTTTTGGAAGGGTTTTAGAAAGTAGCAAAGATGATTGAGAAATATATCAATAGGTAAACTGCAACATGAGTTTTAATTAAGAAGTGTCAAATTTGGGATATAAAATGTGGCCGGACAGAATGCTCCGAATGATAGATCAATGAAAAATGGACAATAAATGAGGCATGCTGGGTAATTGAGTTTAAAAAATCACACCAGGTTATAGTCCAACAGGTTTAATTGGAAGCACTAGCTTTCGGAGCACCGCTCCTTCATCAGGTGGTAGTGGAGGACACAATTGTAAGACACAAAATTTATAGCAAAAATTTACAGTGTGATGTAACTGAAATTATACATTGAATAATACCTTGATTGTCTGTTGAGTCTTTCATCTGTTAGAATACCATGATAGTTTCACTTCTTTCATGTGTAAATCACAAAACCTTTTTTTAAAAAGTTGCATTCTCAGGTTAACTGTAACAATGGGTGATAGCTAGACAATATGTTGAAGGGGTTAGCCCCCTGTGTTCTCTGTCTATGCCATGATGTTTAGATTGATTCTAATCTAAAAAGTGAGATAACGGAGTTTTACATAAATTCATGCAGTTTTTGAGCTCAGAGTTCTACATGAATGTATGCCGTTTTTGAGCAAAGTACAATGTAACTCTGCAAGTACAAATTCACCCCACAAAAAATACTTGTATTTGTACTTGCAGAGTTACATTGTATTTTGCTCAAAAACTGCATGGATTCATGTAAAACTCCGTTATCTCACTTTTTAGATTAGAATCAATCTAAACATCATGGCATAGACAGAGGACACAGGGGGCTAACACCTTCAACAAATTGTCTAGCTATCACCCATTGTTAACAGCTAACCTGAGAATGCAACTTTTAAAAAAAGGTTTTGTGATTTACACATGAAAGGAGTGAGGCTACCATGGTATTTGACAGATGAAAGACTTAACAGACAATCAAGGTATAATTTCAGTTCCATCACACTGTAAACGTTTGCTATAAATTCTGTGCCTTATAATGGTGTCCTCCACAACCACCTGATGAAGGAGCGTCGCTCCGAAAGTTAGTGCTTCCAATTAAACCTGTTGGACTATAACCTGGTGTTGTGTGATTTTTAACTTCGTACACCCCAGTCCAACACCAGCATCTCCAAATCATGGGAAATTGAGACAAGCCTTGACCAAAAGTGACTGTGCTCAAAGATTCTGGATTCTGCAGAATCCAGACAGTGTGCAGGTACACACAGACAGTATATAACTGATTCAGCGGCTGCAGACAATACAATATTACTTGAATTGGAATTGAAAAAAAATGACCTGAATGCCATCCCCAGGACAAATCGGAAACATCGATCTGTTTGATTACCAGATGCAGGGACGCCTCATACCCTTATTTGGAGAGGGTTACCTGATGTACGTGTGCCTAACACCCCCAGGAATGGATGCCCAAGGACCACCCTGCCATTGACATGTCCACACCTAGTTGGGTCCGATTGATCAGGGTGATCAATCTATTGGTGGACATTGAAGACTCTCCCAGAAGGGCATGAAGACTTCTAACTATAAGAATCACCGCAACACCACTCTCAGGAGGGGTAACTCAAGACCAACCACCAAGACAACACCTCTGGGACCACCACAAGACGACGACCAGATGATCACTGCCATATGGATCAAGGCAAAGATCTAGTGTGGTGGTATATGATCATCCAGAGTTACATTAAAGCACAAGATATTGGATTAGATTTATAGTGTAAATTGTTAGTTTGTAGAAGGTTTTATTATTGTACTAATTGTTTTAAATAAATATTATCATTTATTATTATTACAAATTGACTCTCAGTTTCTTTTCTAGGTGTAAGAGTTCAACACACAGGCACAACAAAAGTTAGGTTGGATTAAAGATTGACCAATGAACAGCAAGTATCATTTTCGTAATTAAAACACTGTGTATGCCATAACTCTGAAACAAAGACAGAAAATGCTGGAGAAACTCAGCAGGTCTTGCAGCATCTGTGGAGAAAGAAGCAGAGTTAACACTTCACATCTTGTGACTCTTCTTCAGACCTGATTAGGCAATTTTCAATTTGGCAGTCAGAATGCTTCGCCGTAGCGATTTACAACCTGTTTGAAGGGTTTAGATAAGGGAAACGAGGGAAGTGTTGATTGCAGCATACTCACTGTACAAAGTCAAGTGGAAATATGAGCTGGGAGTAGCATACAAAGCAGCTGCAAAAAGTGTATATTTACATTAAGTGGTTGGGTGAAAGCATCAGTTGCAGTCTGACTAGTGTTTTACACAGATTTAGAATTGCAGTTCTGCTCTTGTACTCTAGCAGTAATCTTCCTGCTCTTGTAAATGCTGCAGCATTTAGAATTGGGTTCATAGTCTCTGGATGGTGGGCAACCATTTTAGGAGAGAGAGAAAGATGAGGAGCAAATTGCTCACTCATTGAGTTTGAGTCAAGGCTGAGATTTGAGTTTTTTCAGACAAGGGAATCAAGGGCTACACATTGGGATAGGAAAGCGGTTAAGATGGAACATCAGCCACAATCTTAGACCATAAGGTATCGGAGTGGAAGCAAGGCCATTTGGCCCATCAAGTCCACTCCGCCATTTAATCATGACTGATGGATGTTTCAATTCCACTTACCTGCACTCTCCTCATAGCCCTTAATTCCTTAAATCTTCTTGAATGATAGTACAAATATAACTTGCCAAATTTTGCTCGTTTCTTATGTTCACGTCGTCTTATAGAAGCATTTAACATGGCAAGATGAAATCACTTCTAACATATTCAAACTGTAATCTTTTTCTGAAATTCAAAATGACATGTTCTGTCTAACAATGTGAAATATATCATTGAATCTTGTGCTGTCTGCTCCATATCAAGATTTATATGCATGCTTCTCAATCAAACTCAGTATTCACTACGCTAAATCTACCCAGACGGCATTTAGAATCAGGGTTTGTACTGATAGCTCGGGAGCTTTATCTGGTAGATAGCTGAACCGTAGAGAGTTCCAGCTTTGGTTCCTGCTGTAAAGTGGGTTAGTTAAATCAGCCAGTGCACAATGTTGCAGAATCAGACTGCACCATGATAATCTTTGATATAAATACCCTACAGATCAACAGTCAGAACCACATGAGAACATTTCAGGAAAAACAATGGTAGAAATAGGGGGAAAAATAAACAAATTGAAGAAAAGCTACTCAGCAAACAACAATAATAACATTTCTTCAAAGAAACTGGGTGAGAATTCTCTATGACTGGGCCGTGATATTGGAACTATTAGTCAAGACTGACAGCCACCCTGAGGTGCAGTACTTACAAGGAACTGAGAGCAGCTTGTAATGCAGAGAACAAAACAACCAGGGACTATTGGAATATAAGATAGTTTGTGCCAATATCAAGTTTCTCTTTCAGGTTTTCAGAGATGGCCTAGAGTGTGGAAGTAGGACATTCAGCCCATCAAGACCACACTGACCCTCCAAAGAGCATCCCACCCAGACCTAGCTGCCTACCCTATCCCTGTATTTCCCAAGGCTAATCCACATAGCCTGCACCTCCTTGGACACTATCACCAATTTAGCATGGCCAAGCCACCTAACCTGCGCATCTTTGGACTTTGGGAAGAAACCAGGGTACCCTGAGGAAACCCACACAGATATAGGGAGAACATGCAAGCTACACACAGACAGGTGAAATCAAACTGAGGTCTCTGGCTTTATGAGGCAACAATGCTAACCACTGAGCACTGTGCCACCCATAATCTGACCACCTTTCATTGGCATAATACTGAGTCCTATCCTGTCATTCTTTGGGCATTGGAAAGAAGGGTTCACTAAAATAAACATGCATAACAATACTGCATAAATAAAACAAAAACAAAGATGAGATGCTGGAAATATGACACAAATAATTTAAAAAATAGTAGAAAATCAGAAAACTGGCCAGGCAACAGTTGTAAATAGAACACTTTTGTTGACACTTTATGTGGAAATCAAATAGCACGAGAGCTTAGGCACTGAATCCAGACCTGATGAGGAGTACACCCTATACATCAAGGTACCTGCCTGTCTTTTGTACAGGTGCTGTGTGGTCTGCTTAGCATTTTCAAGAATTTGTTTTTGTTTGAGATTTTCCACTAGGTGGCAATTAACCTATTTCAGAAGGCAATGACAGCCTCAGAGTCATTCAACCTGGTGATGTTAACCAATGACTATTTAGAACTACAGTATACTCCTTCAGTCTGGCTATCTGTGCAGTAAAATTGTATATAGCCACATTACAGACTCTTTCCCTTATTTTAAAACATGAATCATATTGCCCTACACCAATTTTAAAAAATAAAAATAGGTTTTAATCCTTAATTTGAACACAGCGCAATCTTCTAAAACCTGGAATCATAATCACCATTCTCAATCTGTTTTTCACTTTTATGGGATGCAAGGGTTGGTGGCTAGGCCACAATTTATTGCTAATTCCACATTGCCCTTGAGAAAGTAGAGGGGAGACCTGCCATCTTAAATTATTGCAGTAGGGCTCTTGTGATAGATTTAACTAATTCAGCGGGGGGAGGGAGGGGACACAGACTGTTAGCAGAGTAAGGACACAGAATCATGCAGTAAAACAATGAGGTCAGAGTGAGTGCAGCTGCATTAAGTTTCAAGGGAGTAAGACAAGACTGGATGGTCTTGTCTTTAATACCAGGAGTACCACAGGTAAAACTGAGGAGTTAAAGGCGACGATTAACACAGGGAAGTTTGATTTTGCAGCCATCATGGAGACATGATTGAGAGAGAGGCAGGACTGTCAGCTTAACATTCCAGGATACAGAATCTGCAGCATGACAGAGGAGGGGGTAAAAATGGAGATATTGCATTACTAGTTATGGAGCTAGTTACTGCAATAAGGAGAGATGATATTTTGGGAGGGACATTTATGGGTCGAGTCTAGGAATTAAAAAGGAGCAACCAGATTGCTCGGTGTTTATTATAGAGTCAACATAAAATTGAGGAGCAAATTTGTGCATGGAGATGCGTAAAAGTTACAGTACGGTGATTTCAACTTTCCCAATATTAACTGGGATAAGCATAGTGGTAAGGGCTGTGAATAGACTGGTTTTCTTGAAATGTGGACAGAGGAACTTTTAAGGCCAATGTGTAGAGGAACCAGTAAGGGACAGAGCTATTCTGGACCTAATTCTGTGGAAGGAAGCCAGACAGGTGGTTTATGTGGTGGAGGGGGAGCATTTTAGTAATACCTGGTAGAGTTTAAGCTTCATATGGACAAAGAAACAGACAAGCTGCAAAAATGGATTGGGGGAGAGTGAGTTTGAGCAAAATAAGGCAGGATCTGGCCAGAGTAGATTGGGGATAGCTACTAATGGGGAAATCTACAGAAGCACTGTGGGGGCATTTAACATGTAAATGGAGGGGGGGGAGAAGGGGGAGAGTGGGAGGGATGTAGAAGCCGAACATGTTTTCTTGAGGGTGATAGGGAGGAGCGACAAGTCCACGCAGCTATGGGTAACCAGAGATATCCAGGATACAATGGGAAGGAAAAGAGAGCCTTTTAGCAGGAACAAATCTGCAGAGGCATTTGTGGAGTCCAAGAGCAGGGTGGAGATTAAGAAAGCAATAAGGAAGCAAAGAGGGGATATGAGAAAGCTCTGGCTGGGGGTAAAAGTAGGAAAAGTCCCAAGATATTCTGTATGCATATCAAAGGGACAAGAATAACCAGAGAAAAAGCAGGGCCTGTTAGGGACCAATTGGGCAGTCTGTGGGTGGAGCCAGAGGACATTGATAGAATATTGAACCAATACTTCATATCCATCTTCACCCAAGAAATTGAGCTTAAAAAGGTATGGAACACAGGGATAGACTGTGAAGTGCTTGAACAAATTGACATAGGAAAGCACAAAGGTATTGGAAGTTCCAGCAGGCTTGAAGGTGGATAAATCTCCAGCTCTGGATGAATTGTGTCTTTGAGACTAGGGGAGGAAAGGGAGGAGACTTGAGAGGCTCTGACTCAAATTTTTAATTCCTCTGTATGGCTGCGGAGGATGTACCAGAGGACTGGAGAACAGCTAAGATGGTTCTGATATTTAAGAAGGATTGTAGAGAAAAGGGTCTCACGTCCGTGATAGGGAAACTACTGGAGAAAATTCTGAAGGAGAACATTCAACACCTCTTGTAGAGGCAAGGTTTGATCAGAATGGCTTGATTAGAGGAATGTTAAGCCTAACAAATTTGTTTGAATCTTTTCAGGAGGTAACCTGGCATGTACATGAGGGGAGCGCAGTTAATGGAATTTATATGGATTTCAGCAAAGCCTTTGAGAAGGTCCCATGTAAAACACTTATCAAGGAGGTAAATGAATATCGAATACAGGGTAATACAGGATAAGGTGGATTCAAAATTGGCACAGTTGTAGGAGGCAACAGGTAATGACAGAAGGCTGCCTCAGTGACCGGAAGCCAGTGTCTTTGAGGATATTTGTTACGTCCCCTATTGTTCATTATGGATGACTGCGTGAGGTAGTTGGATTCATAAATTTGTGGATGACAAAAAGATTGTTCAAGTGGTTAACAGAGCAGTTAAGTTGCTTGGGCAATAAGAAGAACATAAACAAAATGATCAAATGTGCAGATGAAAATATAAGCCATAAGTATTAATTTAACCTGGAGCAAAGTTTTGTAGAGGAATAAAACGGTGCTATTGTCTGGGTCCATAGATTGAAAGAAGCAAAAATGGCCTTTAGTAGAGTGCTTCTTGCCAGATGTGGGAGTTTAGGGAAAGTTTAGGGGTTACTGAGGATTATTTCTGCAATAAATGCAGTTGGTTGCAAATTCTATCAGATCGAATGGATCGGTTGGAGAGACAGTTAGAGGCAATGAGGAATTTACAAGAGCAAGGGAATGTGATGGATGGCAGTTGTAGGAAGGGGGAAAAGTCACAGAGCTGAAAATGTGTTGCTGGAAAAGCGCAGCAGGTCAGGCAGCATCCAACAGGAGAATCGACGTTTCGGGCATAAGCCCTTCTTCAGGATTCCTGAAGAAGGGCTTATGCCCGAAACGTCGATTCTCCTGTTCCTTGGATGCTGCCTGACCTGCTGCACTTTTCTAGCAACACATTTTCAGCTCTGATCTCCAGCATCTACAGCCCTCACTTTCTCTGGAAAAGTCACAGATACAGTCACATAGACGGGTTAACTCCAGTAAAGGTAAGAGAGGTAGGCAGGTAGTGTAGGAATCTTCTGTGGCTATCCCCATTTCAAACAGGTATGCTGTTTTGTAAAATGTAGGGGATGATAGATTCTCAGGGGAACATAGCACAAACAGCTAAGTTTCTGGTATTGGGACTGGGGGGGAGGTGGGATCCAGGGAGATAGTGAGGAAAGAGATCAATCTGAAACTGGTACAGTTGAGAACAGAAGTGAGTCAGTCAGGGCAGGCAGGGACAAAGCAGAGAACAAGGAAGGACTAATAAATTAAACTGCATTTAATTCAGTGCAAGAGGCCTAACAGGGAAGGCAGATGAACTCAGGGCATGGTTAGGAACATGGGACTGGGATATCATAGCAATTACAGAAACATGGCTCAGGGATGGGCAGGACTGGCAGCTTAATGTTCCAGGATACAAATGCTACAGGAAGGACAGAAAGGGAGGCAAAAGAGGAGGGGGAGTGGCATTTTTGATAAGGGAGAGCATTACAGCTGTGCTGAGGGAGGATATTCCCAGAAATACATCCAGGGAAGTTATTTGGGTGGAACTGAGAAATAAGAAAGGGATGATCACCTTATTGGGATTGTATTATAGACAATAGGTGCAGGAGTAGGCCTTCGAGCCTGCACCACCATTCAACATGATCATGGCTGATCATTCCTAATCAGTATCCTGTTCCTGCCTTATCTCCATAACCCTTGATTCCACTATCTTTGAGAGCTCTATCCAACTCTTTCTTAAATGAATCCAGAAACTGGGCCTCCACTGCCCTCTGGGGCAGAGCATTCCACACAGCCACCACTCTCTGGGTGAAGAAGTTTCTCCTCATCTCTGTCCTAAATGGTCTACCCCATATTTTTAAGTTGTGTCCTCTGGTTCGGCACTCACCCATCAGCGGAAACATGTTTCCTGCTGCCAGAGTGTCCAATCCTTTCATAATCTTATATGTCTCAATCAGATTCCCTCTCAGTCTTCTAAACTCAAGGGTATACAAGCCCAGTCGCTTCAGTCTTTCAGTGTAAGGTAATCCCGCCATTCCAGGAATTGACCTCATGAACCTACGCTGCACTCCCTCAATAGCCAGAATGTCTTTCCTCAAATCTGGAGACCAGAACTGCACGCAGTACTCCAGGTATGGTCTCACCAGGGCCCTGTACAGCTGCAGAAGCACCTCTTTGCTTCTATACTCAATCCCTCTTGTTATGAAGGCCAGCATGCTATTAGCCTTCTTCACTGCCTGCTGTACCTGCATGCTTGCCTTCACTGACTGGTGTACAAGAACACCCAGATGTCTCTGTACTGCCCCTTTACCTAAACTGATTCCATTGAGGTAGTAATCTGCCTTCCTGTTCTTGCCAAAGTGGATAACCATACATTTATCCACATTAAACTGCATCTGCCATGCATCTGCCCACTCACCTAACTTGTCCAGGTCACCCTGTAATCTCCTAACATCCTCATCACATTTCACCCTGCCACCCAGCTTTGTATCATCAGCAAATTTGCTAATGTTATTGCTGATACCATCTTCTATATCATTAACATATATTGTAAAAAGCTGCGGTCCCAACACAGATCCCTGCGGTACCCCACTGGTCACTGCCTGCCATTCCGAAATGGAGCCGTTTATCACTACCCTTTGTTTCCTATCAGCCAACCAATTTTCAATCCAATCTAGTACTTTGCCCCCAATACCATGCGCCCTAATTTTACTCACTAAACTCCTATGTGGGACTTTATCAAAAGCTTTCTGCAAGTCCAGGTACACTACATCTACTGGATCTCCCTCATCCATCTTCAGAGTTACATCCTCAAAAAATTCAAGAAGATTAGTCAAGCATGATTTCCCCTTCATAAATCCATGCTGACTCTGTCCTATCCTGTTACTACTATCCAGATGTGCCGTAATTTCATCCTTTATAATAGACTCCAGCATCTTTCCCACCACTGAGGTCAGACTAACTGGTCTATAATTTCCTGCTTTCTCTCTCCCACCTTTCTTAAAAAGTGGTATAACATTAGCCACCCTCCAATCCTCAGGAACCGACCCCGAATCTATCGAACTTTGGAAAATAATCACCAACGCATCCACAATTTCCCAAGCCACCTCCTTCAGTACCCTGGGATGCAGACCATCAGGCCCCGGAGACTTATCAACCTTCAGACCTAACAGTCTCTCCAACACCAAATCCTGGCAAATATAAATTCCCTTAAGTTCAGGTCCTTCAGCCACTGTTACCTCAGGGAGATTGCTTGTGTCTTCCCCAGTGAACACAGATCTGACGTACCCATTTAATTCCTCTGCCATTTCTTTGTTCCCCGCAATGTATTCTGTCTTCAAGGGCCCAATTTTAGTCCTAACCATTTTTTTTTCCTTGCACATACCTAAAAAAAGCTTTTACTGTCCTTCTTTATATTATTGGCCAGTTTACCTTCGTACCTCATTTTTCCTCTGCGTATTTCCTTCTTAGTAATCCTCTGTTGCTCTTTAAAAGCTTCCCAGTCCTCAGTTTTCCCACTTATCTTTGCTATGTTATACTTTTTCTCTTTTAGCTTTATATGTTTCTTAACTTCCCTCGTCAGCCACGGCCACCCATCCCTCCTCCTGGGATCTTTCTTCCTTTTAGGAATGAACTGATCCTGCAACTTCTGCATTATACACAGAAATATCCGCCATTGTTCCTCCACAGTCATCCCTGCGAAGGTATTGCACCATTGAACTTTGGCCAGCTCCTCCCTCATAGCTCCATAGTTCCCTTTATTCAACAGAAGTACTGTCACTTCCGACTGTACCCTCTCCCTCTCAAATTGCAGATTGAAGCTTAATGTATTATAGTCACTACTTCCCAATGGCTCCTTCACTTCGAGGTCTCTGACCAATTCTGGTTCGTTACACAATACCAGATCCAGAATTGCCTTCTCCCTGGTCGGCTCCAGCACCAGCTGCTCTAAGAATCCATTTCTGAGGCACTCCACAAAGTCTCTTTCTTGAGGTCCAATACCATCCTGATTCTCCCAGTCTACTTGCATGTTAAAATCCCCCATAACAACTGTAGTAACATCTTTACGACAGGTTAATTTCAGCTCCTGATTCAACTTATATCCGACATCCAGACTACTGTTTGGGGGCCTGTAGATAACTCCCAAGAGGGTTTTTTTAACCTTAGTATTTCGCAGCTCTATCCACACTGACTCTACATCTCCTGACTCTAGGTCCCCCCGCACAAGGGACTGAATATCGTCCCTTACCAACAAAGCCACCCCACCCCCTCTGCCCATCAGTCTGTCCTTACGATAGCACGTGTATCCTTGAATATTCATTTCCCAGGCCCTGTCCACTTGAAGCCACGTCTCAGTTATCCCCACAATATCGTATCTGCCAATTTCCAAAAGAGCCTCAAGCTCATCCATCTTATGTCTAATGCTTCGTGCATTCATGTTTACTATTTTTAATTTGTTACTGCTCTCACCCTTCCCATCAACCCCTATTTCACTCAACCTTACAGCATGATCCCTTTCAGAGTTTTCTGCCTCATTGGTACAGTTGTCTTTCTTGACTTCCCTTGTTCTAACTTTCCCTTCAATTTCCTTCTTAAACATCCAGTTTGTCCCCTCCCCCCTGCTACTTAGTTTAAATGTAGCTGTGTTGCAGTAGCAAACCTGCCTGCCAGAATGCTGGTCCCTAACCTATTAAGGTGCAAACCGTCTCTCTTGCAGAATTTATGTTTACTACAAAATATACCCCAGTGATCCAAGAACTTAAATCCTTGCTTCCTGCACCAGTTCCCCAACCACACGTTCAAGTCCATTATCTCCCAGTTTCTGGCCTCACCAGCCCAAGGAACTGGAAGCAAACCGGACATAACCACCTTGAACGTCCTGCTTTTCAGCCTTCTTCCTAGTTCTCCAAAGTCCCGCTGTAGGATGTTCCTCCTCTATTTCCCGACATCATTTGTGCCGACATGTACCACCACCTCTGGCTCTTCACCATCGTCCTTGAGGATTTCCTGCACTCTGTCGGTGATGTCTTTCACCCTGGCACCAGGAAGGCAACACAGCATCCTTAAATCCCGTCTCCTGCCACAAAAACCCCGGTCAGTTCCTCTCACTATGGAGTCCCCTATTACCACGTCTCTGTGTGATGTCCGACTCTTCCGCTCTGCCTCTGCGCCAACTTTTGATTGACAGACCTGGCCGCCTTGCGAACTGGCAGTGTCATCAGTCTCTACTGTTTCCAAAAGCTTCAACTTGTTCCTGACAGGTACTTCTCCCGGGGTCTCTTGCACCTGTCTCCTCTCTGCCTTCCAGATCGTCTGCTCTCTTCTGTTCTCTTCTGGTATGGTCGGTGTAATAACCTCACTGAAGGTCTTGTCCAGAAAGATCTCGTTCTCTCGGATGAGCCTAAGGTCCTCGAGTTCTTTCATCAGCGCTGCAATATGCTCTGTCAGTAGCTGAACGTGCACACACTTTCCACACTTATACGAGCCAGACACACCAGAGTCGTTGACCTCCCACATCAAGCACGTAGCGCACTGAACCCAATAGTCAGAGGGAAACTGAGAAACAAATTTGTAAGGAGATCTCAGCTATCTGTAAGAATAATAGGGTATTATGGTAGGGGATTTTAACTTTCCAAACATCGACTGGGACTGCCATAGTGTTAAGGGTTTAGATGGAGAGGAATTTGTTAAGTGTGTACAAGAAAATTTTCTGATTCAGTATGTGGATGTACCTACTAGAGAAGGTGCAAAACTTGACCTACTCTTGGGAAATAAGGCAGGGCAGGTGACTGAGGTGTCAGTGGGGGAGCACTTTGGGGCCAGTGACCATAATTCTACTAGATTTAAAATAGTGATGGAAAAGGATAGACCAGATCTAAAAGTTGAAGTTGTAAATTGGAGAAAGGCCAATTTTGACGGTATTAGTCAAGAACTTTCAAAAGCTGATTGGGGACAGATGTTCGCAGGTAAAGAGACGGCTGGAAAATGGGAAGCCTTCAGAAATGAGATAACAAGAGTCCAGAGAAAGTATATTCCTGTCAGGACGAAAGGGAAGGCTGGTAGGTAAAGGGAATGCTGGATGACTAAAGAAATTGAGGATGTGGTAAGAAAAAGAAGGAAGCATATGTCAGGTATAGACAGGATAGATTGGGTGAATCCTTAGAAGAGTATAAAAGCAGTAGGAGTATACTTAAGAGGGAAATCAGGAGGACAAAAAGGGAATTGAGATAGCTTTGGCAAATAGGATTAATGAGAATGCAAAGGGTTTTTACAAATATATTAAGTACAAAAGGGTAACTGGGGAGAGAATAGGGCCCCTCAAAGATCAGCAAGGTGGCCTTTGTGTGGAGCCACAGAAAATGGGGGAGATACTAAACGAGTATTTTGCATCAGTGTTTACTGTGGAAAAGGGCATGGAAGATCTAGATGTAGGGAAATAGATGGTGACATCTTGAATAATGTCCATATTACAGAGGAGGAAGTGCCGGATGTCTTGGAATGCATGAAGGTGGATAAATCTCCAGGACCTGAGCAGGAAGTGATTGCTGGGCCTCTTGCTGAGACATTTGTATCATCGATAGTCACAGGTGAGGTGCCAAAAGACTGGAGGTTGGCTAACGTGGTGCCACTGTTTAAGAAGGGTGGTAAGAACAAGCCAGGGAACTATAGACCAGTCAGCCTGACATCGGTGGTGGGCAAGTTGTTGGAGGGAATCCTGAGGGACAGGATGTACATGTATTTGGAAAGGCAAGGACTGATTGGGGATGGTCAACATGGCCTTGCGTGTGGTAAAAAAAAGTCTCACAAATTTGATTGAGTTTTTTGAAGAAGTAACAAAGAAGATTGATGAGGGCAGATGTGATCTATACAGACTTCAATAAGGCGTTCGACAAGTTTCCCCATGGGAGACTGGTTAGCAAGGTTAGATCTCATGGAATTCAGGGAGAACTAGCCATTTGGATACAGAACTGGCTCAAAGGTAGAAGACAGAGGGTGGTGGTGGAAGGTTGTTTTTCAGACTGGAGGTCTGTGACCAGTGGAGTGCCACAAGGATCAGTGCTGGGTCCACTACTTTTCATCATTGATATAAATGATTTGGATGTAGCATAAGAGGTAGAGTGAGTAAGTTTGCTGATGACACCAAAATTGGAAGTGTAGTGGACAGTGAAGAAGGTTACCTCAGAGTACAACGGGATCTTGATCAGATGGGCCAAAGAGCTGAGAAATGGCAGATGGAGTTTAATTTGGATACATGCGAGGTGCTGCATTTTGGGAAAGCAAATCTTACCTGGACCTATACACTTAATGGTAAGGTCCTCAGGCGTGTTGCTGAACAAAGAGACCTTGGAGTGCGGGCTCACAGCTCCTTGAAAGTGGAGTCTCAGGTAGTTAGGATAGGTATGCTTTCCTTTATTGGTCAGAGTATTGAGTATAGGAGTTGGGAGGATATGTTGCAGCTATACAGGACATTGGTTAGGCCACTGTTGGAATATTGCGTGCAATTCTGGTCTCCTTCCTATCGGAAAGATGTTGTGAAACTTGAAAGGGTTCAGAAAGGATTTACAAGGATATTGCCAGGGTTGGAGGATCTGAGCTACAGGGAGAGGCTGAATAGGCTGGGGCTGTTTTCTCTGGAGCATTGGAGGTGGAGGGGTGACTTTTTTTAAGATTACATACAGTGTGGAAACAGGCCCAACAAGTCCACACCGACCCTCCGAAGAGCAATCCACCCAGACCCATTTACCCCTTCACCTAACACTACAGGCAATTTAGCATGGCCAATTCACCTGACCTGCACATGTCTAGACTGTGGGAAGAAACCGGAGGACCCGGAGGAAACCCACGCAGACACGAGGAGAATGTGCAAACTCCACACAGACAGTTGTCCAAGGCGGGAATTGAATCCGGGTCTCTGGTGCTGTGAGGCAGCAGTGCTAACCACCGTACAATTGCAACATTTAAAGGCATTTGGATGTCTATATGAATAGGAAGGGTTTGGACGGATATGGGCCAGGTGCTGACAGGTGGAACTAGATTGGGGTGGGGTATCTGGTCGGCATGGACGGGTTGGACCGAAGGGTCTGTTTCCGTGCTATACATCTCTCTGACTCTATGACTGGCAGGTGGAATTTAACTCTGAAAAGTGTGACATGAAGGGGTAATTTGATAAGGAAGTAGTCAATTAACAGCACGACACTCGGAAGTTCTGTGGAACAAAGGGACCTTGGCAGGTTTATCGATAAATCTCTGAAGGTGGAAGGGCACATTAATAGGCTGGTGAAAAAGACATATGGAACATTTACCTTTGTCAATCAAGGCATAGTTTACAAAAGCAGGCATGTCATCTTGGACTTATATAGGACATTGGTGTGACCACAGCTAGACTACTGTGTGCCGTTCTGGTCACTACTTTACAGGAAGGATATGATTGGACTGGAGGGGGCAATTCACCAGGATGTTGCCGGAGATGGAAAATTTAAGTTATGAGGAAAGGTTGGACAGAGTAGGTCAGTGTTCCCCTCAGTTGAAGGGTCAGCCATGAGGGGTCACAGGTTCAAGATGAAGGCCAGGCGGCTTAGGAGGGGTGTGAGGAAAAACCTTTTTACCCAGAGGGTGGTGATGGCCTGGGAGAATAGAAGATGTGAGTTGTCTCACATCCTTTAAAAAGCCCCTGGATAAGCACATGGCATATCAAGGCTATGGGCCAAGTGCTTGCAAATATTGATTAGGTTGATAGTCAGGTGTACCTCAAATGTTAGTGCAGACTCAATGGGTCGAAGGGCCTCTTCTGTGTTGTATGATTCTATGGTTCCAGTGTCCCTTTGACCTAGAAGGCCTAGGTTCAAGTCCCACTAGCTTCAGAGTTGTGGCTTGATCAGGTTGGTCATAGCTCAATGGAGGAGTCATGCTGAACTTGAGGCATTGACTCTGTTACTCACTCTATGGATGCTGCCAGAGTTGATGAACTTCGCTAGCATACTGTGTTTGTTTCAGATTTCCAGCGTACCCAGTAGTTTGTCTTTATACTGAGATTTGCCTGAGATATACTAAGGGCGATGGTGGTATAGTGGTGAACATAGCTGCCTTCCAAGCAGTTGATCTGGGCTTGATTCCTGGCCATCGCCATGTTGTGATTTCTAAACCAAATTTTAAAGGAAAGACACTGAGAAAAAATTGAGAAAATGAAAGATTCATTCTATCACAGAATGAAACAATCAGATTGCTCCTTGCTTTTCATGGCATTGGTTTCTGTGAATTGCAGTGTGGAACTGGGCAGCATACTTCAGAAGCGTTTCCCCCCCCCCCCGCCACTGCTTCCCCTTTCTTATTTAGGGTGGCACAGTGTCTCAGTGGTTAGCACTGCTGGCTCACAGCCCCAGGGTCCTGGGTTTGACTCTGTGTGGAGTTTGCACATTTTCCCTGTGTCTGCATGGGTTTCCTCCCACAATCCAAAGCTGTGCAGGTCAGGTGAATGGGCCAGGCTAAGTTGCCCATAGTGTTAGGTGCATCAGTCAGGGGTAAATGTAGGGTAGGGGAATGGGTCAGAGTGGGTTACTCTTCAGAGGGTCAGCGTGAACTAGTTAGGCCGAAGGACCTGTTTCCATACTGCAGGGAATCTAATCTAATAATGGGCTGTTCAACTTCTTCAAATTCACATTTAAAATTCACGCTCTCTGGCCACTAGACAAGCTTCCAACAGAGCTTAACTGCACTTTCGTCGAAAGGGCATACATTCCTCATTCCCTTCTCCCAGAAAGTACTTTGAAAATTTTAAACTGTCCCGAGAAGCACTCATGCAGAGATGATCGCAGGGATGCAATTTTTAAGTTGCATCTGCACTGTGTTGTGTCCACTGACATTTGAAAATCCAGGCCATAGAACCATTACAGAATGATCAAGGCCATGCTGGCACTCTGTATATCTCAGGGTTTCCCAATTTGAGTTACTAGCCCCAGTGTGGTCATGAGATCAGAGTTTGGGGTTTGTAAGCTCAGGCTACTTTTGAAAGTCACAAAGTCCTTTAAATTCTTGTTATTTTTGTTGGTGAGGGTGCCTTAATGGACTGCTATCTGAGAATTAGTCTGCTGCTTGAAGCCTATGAACAGTTTAGCTTCTTTAAAAAAAAAACAGGTCAGTCCTGACTCTTCATCAGCTACCCCTCACAATGAAGATGAGGTTAAGAAGGCAAAAATGGGGTAGGAAGGAGAGGGAGACAATGGGTGAACGAGGGTGAGATGAAGGAAGCAGAAGGGGTGGATTAAAGAATGGTTGAGATGGGGGTGAGGGCAGGACTTGGTGAATTTGAACTATGAGAACAATGAGGATACGTTCAACTCCTTTACAACTGTATTTCCCCACCCCACCCCCACTCTATTTCCCCGCCCAACTCTACCCCTCTCCAAATTTTTACCTCAGGGTTACACAATGTTTGAGGCATTAAAATGGGGTTACACTCAGAGAATGTTTGGAAACACTGCTGTCAAATAATCCAGTATGATCCATTCCCCTGCTCTGTCCCTGCAGTCCTGCCAGTTCACTTCCCTTAAATTCTGACAAAGTTTTCCTTCAAAATTATTGACGACCTCTGTTTGTACCCCTTGTTTCCTCTCATTTATTTTCTTCCCGCGCAGACCTCCTACGCAGCAACTTCTGAAACTGCAGGTCAATGCTCAGAACATTGTTGGCTTGGGACCAGGTTGGGCAGGCCCTTGGAGAGGCCTTACAGGTTCGAGGGAGCGTCCCTTCCATCCTGCCCTTGGGAGAAAATACCATGTCAGTACTGCTTACTAGACAATCAATTTCTTCTTCACACCCCATTTGTAACACTTATTCAAAATGACAAATCTGTTCTATACCCTCTCACAGATCTTTCCTTTTGTTCTTCTTGACTCCTCCCCTTCCACTGGATTAAAAACTCTTAGTCATCAAAACTGAAGAGAATAAGAAATGTATGGGTTAACTTTGCCTCTCTTCACCGATGCCACCTGGAGTTTCTACTTCTTTCAGTTCTTGGCTTTTGACGTTCACTGAGCTTCTACAATTAACTAAAAGGAACATCTTTCCTTTTTCTACCTTACCCAAACCGGTTTCATGCACAGAAAGCATCAAGAAGTCCTAATTTAGAGAAAATTCTTTTGTTTACATTTTATTCATGAACCCTTGTTGGATTTAATATGGCTACAATTACAGAGTGTACTTTCCAGAAACTTCCTTCTGGCAAAAGCTAACTTCCTATTTCCCTGGAACGTAACACCTTTGCATTGTGTAGACATTCTGGAGAAGCCCACATAAGGAAACCACAGATATTGTGTTTTCCCAGCCAGGTTTGGTGTGAAGGAGAATCACTAAAACCAATTTTACCTGAAATTACACCAAACAGCGCACGCAGGAATCACCTACAAAACACAATGGTTTTGACCAAATTCATCAAAAACAGACATTGCTGGAGAAACTCAGCAGGTCTGGCAGCATCTGTGAAGAGAAAGCAGAGTCCAAAAGAGAAAGCAGAGTCCAATCACTCTTCAGTACTGAAGCAGGGACACTGGACACAGAATGTTAACTCTCTCTCCACAGACGCTGACAGACCTGAGTGTTTTAGAATTTTACCAGCTGCAGTTCTTTGGTTTATTTTAGTGCTCCAGAACAATCTGGGTTACACGAATCCCCGACAAGTGAATTTTGAATACCGTTAATGAGATAGCTTTGAATGCTTTTCTCAGTTGGCTTTTATTATAAGGATGCAAGAAGGTAAAATAGCTCCAGGGTAAGCTATGGTGAACTAACTTTGGTCTACAAGAGTTAAATTGTCTGTGTAATCTCCTACATCCGAGCTCCTCCAAAAAGGAACTCTGCCAGATGAGCTAACTGCGAGCCTTCACTGCACACTGACTTGTTGGGAGTCCATTTCGCATGAATAAATGCCAGTACCTTTGTGTGTGCACGTCCTTATGTATATATGCGTATGTTGTGAGAACCATCCTGCCAAGTTTCAAACACATTCATAAACCCAACTTTGTGTTGTCTAGAAAAAAAAATTTACAAACAAGGAACAAGGGTAGGCCACTTAGTACTTCAAGACTGCTGTATCATTCAAAAATGTTACGACTCATCTGATTTTAACCTGAACTCTAGATTGCTGCGTATCCCTGAAAATCTCTCATTCCCTTGGTAATCAAGAATCTACCCATCTCTGCCTTACAAATATTTACAAAGACTCTGCTTTCATTGCTTTTTAAGGAAGGAAAGTCCAGACTCTCATCCTCACAGAAATCTTTTTTTCCTCATCTCTGTCTTCAATGGGCACTCTCCACATTCACCCAGTCAAACACCCTCAAGACTTGAAGCCCACAAATAGGGTTTGGGGAAAAACACACCACCACTGATTTCAAAAGGAAAATGGAATAAAGGAATAAAAATTAAAAATCACCTCGAGTCATAGGGTCAGAGATGTACAGCATGGAAACAGATCCTTCGGTCCAACTTGTTCATGGTGACCAGATATCCCAACCCAATGTAGTCCCACCTGCCAGCACCCGGCCCATATCCCACCAAACCCTTCCTATTTGTTCTTTTATGTGCAGTGCAGTTGAACAGTGAAATACCTCAGTTCACCTCTCCCTCTTGTATGTGACACTGTTATAACGTTTTACTTCTCTGTCAGACCTCTTCACAAAACGTTTTTACTCCACGGCAAATGACCTTTTCCATCATAATCTTCCGGTTAAAATCCCTCAGTCCTGAAACTACATTGTTAAATGCATGCCAATCGCACTCAAGACCGATTCTAACCATCGTCTCTTGACTTTCCATGGCTCCTCAACCACTGAATCACTGATCATCACCCTGCGGGTTCCTAATGACCACAAACTGTTCTGACCCAGCAACATAAATACTGTGGCTGCAAGAGCAGGTCAAAGGTTAGGACATCTGTGGTGAATAACCTATCTCCTTTCTTCTGAATGTCTAAGCATTATCTCCAAGGCAGAAGTCCCAAGTGGGATGGAATATTCTCCACTTGCATGGATGGGTAGAGATCCAAAAACATTCAAGAAGCTCACAGGCCTACAGCAGCCTACTAGACTGGAACCCTATCGACTAGCTTCAAAATTCACTCCCTCTACCACTCTCACACAGTTACTGTGGCATGCACCATCTAAAGTGAGCACTGCCGCAACTCACTTATGATCCTCCCGAACACACAACCTCTACTTCTTAGAAGGAGAAAGGTAGCAGATACACAGAAACACCAGCATCAGCAAATTTCCCCCTAACCACACACAATCCTGACTTGGAACTATATCGCCCTTCCTCCAGTACCACTCGGTCAAAATTCTGAAACTTCCATCTTAATGGTGTTATGAGTATACCTTTCTTGGCAGGACCCTGAACAGTGTCAAGAGTGTAGTGCTGGAAAAGCACAGCAGGTCAGGTAGCATCCAAGGAGCAGGAGAATCGACGTTTCGAGCAGAAGCCCCTCATCAGGAAAGGCACTGATGTCCAGAGAGATCTTGGGGTTCAAGTCCATAGCTCTCTGAAAGTGGCCATGCAAGTACACAGGATGGTAAAGAGGTCGTTTCCCTGGGATGCTTGCCTTTATTAGTCAGGGAATTCAGCACAAGAGTCACGTTTATAAGATTTTGGTTCGGCCACACTTACAACATTGCATTCAATTCTGGTCGCCACGTTACAAGAAGGATATGGAGGCTTTGGAGAGGTTGCAGCAGAGGTTTATCAGGAAGCTGCCTGGATTAGCGGTTATGAGGAGAGGCTAGCAAAACTTGGGTTGTTTTCTCTGGAGTGGCAGAGGCGGAGGGGAGACGTCTATATAATTACGAGATGCATAGATAGGATTGATAGTCAGAATCTTTTTCCCCCAAAGTTGAAACGTCTAACACTCGCAGACATGCAATTAAGGTGAGGGAGGAAATTCAAAGGAGATGCGAGGGGCAAGTTTTTGCTTTTGCACAGTGTGGTAGGAATCTGGAATGTGCGGCCAGGTATGGTGGTGGAGGCAGGTACAATAGGGGCATTTAAGGGACTTTTAGATAAGCACATGAAAATGCAAGGAATAGACAGGTATGGACCAAGGGCAGGCAGAAGGGATTAGTTTAACGTTCGGTACAACACGATTCCCTGTGCTGTACTGTCTATGTTCCACTGTAGGTAGTTCAAAGAAGGTGCACTGGGATGATCCCTGGTATGAAAGGATTGTCTCATGAACAAAGGTTAAAAAGGTTGGTACTCACTGCAGTAAAGTAAAATGAGAGGTGATCTCATTGAAACATAGAGGATTCTTAAAGGGCTTGACAGGGAAAATACTGAGAGGGTCCCAGGTTCAATTCCAGCCTCAGGCAACTATCTGTGTGGAGTTTGCACATTCTCCCCGTGTCTGTGTGGGTTTCCTCTGGGTGCTCTCGTTTCCTCCCACAGTCCAAATATATGCAGGTCAGGTCAATTGGCCATGCTAAATTGCCCATAGTGTTAGGTGCATCATTCAGAAGGAAATGGGTCTGGGTGGGTTACTCTTCTGAGGGTTGGTGTGGACATGTTGGGCCGAAGGGGCTGTTTCCACACTGTAGAGAATCTAATCTAATCCTATTTATGAAATCCCAAATCCCATTGAGCTTTGCTGACACCTCAGCAAGTCTTGCCACCTTCAAAGATCAATGCACATGAACCTCAAGGTACCTTTAGCCCTTTGTACTCATTACAACTGTACTATTGAATTTACATTTTGTCTCTATCTTTTTGTATTTAACTTCATCTACACTTGTTAGTGGATTTGTATAATCTGTACCTGCCTTGCTCTAGTCAATTGGTATCACCCTAACTCTTTACTGTACTTCTGAGTTTTCTATATGCGACAGATTATGGCAGATGATTTTGTATTCTAACATTCAAGTCAATAATATGCATCATGAAAAGCAATGATGATAACACTAACACAATGCCACACCACTGTCTGTAATTTTCCAGGTTGAAAAATAACCATTATTGCAACTTACTGTTTTTTGTTCCTCTGTCAATTTTGCCTTATCTAAACTCACACTGACTCCGCTATTCTATGAGACTCTATTTTGTTCATTAGCTCTCAAAGTGGCTTCCTATTTGGTGATGTGCTGAGGGCATGGATTCCATTGTCTTCCTGCCCTTTTGTATGCCCTCTTGATGTCCACTGTTGAAACTTTCACATGCCTATCATTGCCTGGATTCCAAGAGCCATGATGGCAATGTGAATCAGAGCCTCTCTCCTAGGCAGCTGTTTGCCAAATTGTACTTGGCAGCTTTGCTCCTGCAATGCAAGGGAGGAAACAAATGCATAATAGTTCAGGTGCTGAGTGCCCATTCAGAATGTACCATCCACAAGGCGGGTTGCAACTCAACAAGCCTCCTTCCCAGCATCTTCAAACACACCGACTCTACCACTAGAAGGAGAACGGCATCAGACACATGGGGGGAGGAGGAGTGGGGAAAGAGAGGAGGCTTGAGCAATGCTGCAGGTCCCTTACACACAAGCATCAGGTGGTTGTGGAGTATAAGATCATTAGACACAGACTTTATAGCAAAAGTTTACAGTGTGATGCAACTGAAATGATATATTGAAAAAGACCTGGATTGTTTGTTAAGTCTCTTATCTCTTAGAATGACCATGTTGGTTTCAGTTCTTTACACATGTAAATCCCAGAAATTTATTTTAAAAGTTACATTCTCAAGTGAACTTTAACAATAGGTTCCTCATGAGAGTTCTCCGGTTGTTATTACACACTATATTCTGTCATGGGGAGGTTTGAGGGGCAAATTTGACAGATATATGGCAATCTTTCTACAGCATTAGGTTTTACAAAATCATACCAGCTATTCCGTTTTACGGATGACCATTCTCTGGAAAGCCATGCTCCTTCATGCCAACTACAATTCTGTTCGTTTTTTCAAAGGATAGCGTACGAATGGACTCAAAAATGTCCTCAGCTTGTGACGTCAACCAACACGATATTAGAAAAGTCAGATATCCTCATCAAGTACAAAGAATATGTTACCTTTGATATGTTACTTGATCGGCTTGTTGAGCGTCTCGGAGACTTGTCATTCTGCAAAATAAATATATTGTATCATTCACAATGTCAAATACATCGATTTATCTGGTTAGAATATTGGTATAATATGAAAAAAAAGCACCCAGTTTTAGTTAAGGTATCACTTTATGTCATCATCATGCAATGTTAATGGCTCAGTTATCTCTCAAATTTGGTTTCTCTATTTTTAAGACGGAGTACTCTCAGATGCTTCAGCCAACCCCTTAAATACAGTCAGAGATGTACAGCACGGAAACAGACCCTTCAGTCCAACCCGTCCATGCCGGCCAGATATCCCAACCCAATCTAGTCCCACCTGCCATGAATTCTTCTGCTTTTGCCTTTCTTCTGGACCATTCCAGAATGTGCATAATCGTTACCAAAAGGTCTTACCATCCATGACCTGATGTCAGGAGATCGCCGAAAGTTTGACATGCCATTGATAATTTTTTCCCTCTCTCCGAGGTTAGGAGACTTTACGTGCCACCGACCAATCTCTGTGCATTATTGTGCTCATTAGCAGACCTCACATTGTTCTGCTGCCTTATTTTTTTTGACAGTTGTTTTACATATTTACACTTCATCCTCTCGGAGTATTCAAGATCATCATTTACCTTTTTCAACCTCTAACTTGACACCTTCAATATTGACAGCTGCTATTATCAAATCCAAGTAGTCAGAGCAATGAGTACCTGATCCTTGGGGATGGTAACTTGCTTTTGAATGAAATTAGACTGCCCTCACCTCCCGGTCTATTCTGTACCCTACTGGTGGCTGCTTCCTCAAGTTTTTTCTCTCATGGATGCCAACCCCCTTATCCCCCCAACCCCTGACTTATGTTTAAGCTGTTACCCCTCCCATCTACTGAAGAAAATATGAACTGCCACCAAGATCCAGAAATTGTAACACCCTATCGTCTGCCTTGTCACTGATGCCTTCAGCACCACAGTTGCAGCACTATCACCTTACTCTCCCCAACCAACCCACTGTCGCCCTTCAAATCCAACTTGAAGTATTAAAGTAGTATATCACCTCTCTTTATGTGACCAAATTACTCAAAGTTTCAAGTTATCATGGACAGAGAAGGCAATCAAAAATTCCTGTTCTCAGTCACAAAATGCTTCCTCCAACCTTTTCAACAGCTACCATTTTCTATCCCCATTAGTGGTCAGAAGCTCATGAAATTCTTAGTTCCCAATTTCCAAAATCAAGATCATCTCATTTACCATGCTTCCTCAATTCTGATTCTCAACTCAGCCCCCTCCCCTTTCTATTGAAGTTAAAAATCACACAACACCATGTTAAAGTCCAACAGGTTTAATTAGAAACACACTAGCTTTCAGAGCATTGCTCCTTCATCAGGTGGTTGTCCACAATCACCTGATGAAGGAGCGTCGCTCCGAAAGCTAGTGTGTTCCAATTAAACCTGTTGGACTATAACCTGGTGTTGTGTGATTTTTAACTTTGTACAGCCCAGTCCAACACCGGCATCTCCAAATCATGACTTTCTATTGAAGGCTGTTTATCTTGCTTGCAAATCCTGAAACCACATTCTTTTCTTTGACCTATGATTGGTCCCTTCTCAACTCCTCAATCCCCCTAACATTTCAAGCAACTTCTTCATCTCTGATCAGCCACTTAATCGCTAATCAACCCATTCACTTGCCATTCTAACGCACACATCTCTTTCTCAAGATCTCTGTACCTCCAGTCTCGGTTCAAAGTGTTCCGAGAACTCCAACACTGCAGCCAGTTACAAACTTCCTGAAACATAATCGCAAGCTCAGGACAACTACAATTTCTCAAGTTTATCTGTTAGAGATTGTGGATCTTTTGTTTTTAATTCATGAGAATAATGTACCATGTTCTATAAAAGATGTGTTCCCTCTTTCAAAAGTCTTGCTCCCTAAGTAATGATTTTACACTTATCCATAGCCGTTGGCTATTCACCAAATTAATTAAGAATACTGCATGTTTATGTTTCGAGCTACACTGTTTTCCCTTAGCCATGCTGCTCCCTGATTTGGGGTTACCCACATACGTTGAAAATATTGCTAACATTCCATCATCCAGACCATTCTGTGGGAATGAAGCATATCTTCAATGCAGGTATAAAACAGTCAATGAAGTATCAGCTATGCAAAATTAATGGAATGGAACTGAGGCAGGGTGTATAATGGATTGCTTATTCATCACCAGGTGCTTTGTAACCCCAGCAAAACTAAGTTGTACCCTCGATAGCCTATAAATATCTTTATGATTTGAATTTGAATTTCATTCTTATTAGCATTCCTTCTATACATAAACATCAGAAGCTCATGAAATTCTTTGTTTCCATCTTCCAAAACCAAAATAATCTCAGTTACCACGTTTCCTCAATTCTCATTCTCAACTCAGCCCCCTCCCCTTTCTGGGAGACAGTGAGGTCTGCAGATGCTGGAGATCAGAGTTGAGTGTGTGTTGCTGGAAAAGCGCAGCAGGTCAGGCAGCATCTGAGGAGCAGTAAGCCTGATGAAGGGCTCCGGCCGAAACGTCGATTTTCCTGCTCCTCGGATGCTGCCTGACCTGCTGTGTTTTTCCGGGAACACACTCCCTCCCTGTTCTATTGATGATTGTTTATCTTGCTTGCAGATCCTGAAACCACATTCTTTTCTTTGACCTATGATTGGTCACTTCTCATTTCTCATCAGCAATACTTAAAGAATTATGCATTGGTCCCAGCCAGGACCAGATTTTCCAACTCTCTCAAATTGTCCACTACTCATTTAGAATTTGGTGAGCAGTTCTTCTGGATACTCCTGCTAACTACATAGGAGAGAAAGGAACTTAGCACCTGGACACCTTGGACTGAAAAGGGAAGAAACAAATCAGATCCACTGGCAGACAAATGGTTAAATCTGGCTGATAAACAGGCAAGGACCAAGACACTCCCCAACTAACCTCAAAATAACACCATCACTATTTGCAACAGGCCCCTTACCCAGCACACAACCTCTACCAATCTGACATTGAACACAAAATACATTGACACTGTAGGTCTCAGAGGTCTCTTGAAATCGTACAAGACTGGAAATGATTATAATGACAAACTTTAGTGTGTAAGATCAATCTTTGAATTGATATATGAACAGACTCCATGTCTGTACTGATTGGACTTTAAAGGCTTAAACAAATCCAAGTTGCAGACGTTCTCAGTTTTGTACTGTGAAAGGTTTATCATTCACATGCATGTAAAAGTTCCCACAGCACTACTTTCAATAAGAGTAAGCACATTCTTCCTGGTCACCTGATCAATAATTATTTCTCAAATCAACATAATTCAGACTTTGGCCATTATCGCATTGCAGTTTATGGGAGCTTGACGTGTATAAATTGACCTATACTCAAAGGACTTTAAAAGATTGAGAAGTTCTGTTATTGAAACATCGAAGATCCTGTCGAGTCTTACAGAAGGTGGATATTTCTCCTTTGGGGAGACTAGAACTAGGGGGACAAAATTTAAGTACAAACAGAGAGGAGAATATTTTGTTTTGTCTCAAAGCATCATAGAGCCATAGAGATGTACAGCATGGAAACAGACCCTTCGGTCCAAGACGTCCATGCTGACCAGATATCCCAACCCAATCTTGTCCCACCTGCCAGCACCCGGCCCATACCCTTCCAAACCCTTCCTATTTTGGGAAAGCAAATCTTAGCAGGACTTATACACTTAATGGTAAGGTCCTAGGGAGTGTTGCTGAACAAAGAGACCTTGGAGTGCAGGTTCACAGCTCCTTGAAAGTGGAGTCGCAGGTAGACAGGATAGTTAAGGTGGTGTTTGGTATGCTTTCCTTTATTGGTCAAAGTATTTATTCGTCCTAAACCTATGCCCTCTAGTTCTGGATTCCCCCACCCCAGGAAAAAGACTTGGTCTATTTATCCTATCCATGCCCCTCAATTTTGTAAACCTCTATAAGGTCACTCCTCAGCCTCTGACGCTCCAGGGAAAACAGCCCCAGCCTGTTCAGCCTCTCCCTGTAGCTCAAATCCTCCAACCCTGGCAACATCCTTTAAATCTTTTCTGAACCCTTTCAAGTTTCACAACATCTTTCCGATAGGAAAGAGACCAGAATTACACGTAATATTCCAACAGTGGCCTAACCAATGTCCTGTACAGCCGCAACATGACCTCCCAACTCCTGTACTCAATACTCTGACCAATAAAGGAAAGCATGTGTACTAGGTGCTGCATCATTGAATTTATTTAAGGGTAATTAGGAAAATAGAGTTCAGACCACAATCAGATCAGTCATGACCTTATCATATGGTGCTGTAGGGTCAAAAGGGACAAATAGTAAACTCCTGCTCCTATGTTCCTATGCTACATTTTCTACACGACAATAAAGATTACACTTCAAAAGTAATCATTTCATGTTTAGCAGTTTGAGATATCCAGCTGTCAAGAAAGATGCCATTTATTAAATATAAGTTTATATGTGACTACAGAGAGTGAATAATTACACAACATGTCTTGCAGGACAAATAATAAGGACTGCATTTCACTCCAGAGGCAGAAAATAGAAGGTCACATCATTTCTTGGTCCCAAGCCCACCGTCAGCCTTGGGATACAGAGGGCACCCCCTAACTGGCATGAAGATGGTGCAGCGACCAGTTAGTGGCTACATGTTGTGAACAGAGGCAAAACAGCTCAAGTGGCGGCCAAATTTAAGCCAATCAGGCAGTCGTTACCGTGACTGCTGTTTTACTGTTGTAAGTTCAGATTGGAACAGCATTGAAGTTTTGAATTCAACAATATCTCAGGATGGACAAAGACCTGGCACTAACCATGGGAGTAGCTTGAGTTTCTGATGCAAACCTTAGACGTCCTTCCAGAGATAGTGAGGGAGCGTGGTCATATAGTTGAAGGGTGATAGGAGGTCTAACATATCAGCTACAGAAACGGAATCATGTCAAAGACATTCAATGACCAGAAACACACTGCAAAGTGAGTGCAACATCAAACCTTTAGGGCAGGCCTCACTGTATTGATCCTTCAGCAGAAATGAGGAGAATGCTGTTCCTGAAGAAGGGAGATGTGTTTGCCCAGGGCACTTACTGACCCCACTCAATGTCACAATACTGCTGGGGATCTACCATAACTGAGATATGCAGTTGCCAATGAATAGGAGCAAACATGCTACAGTACCATATCATGTTCTCTACTGTTCTTGCTGAATTACAGCACTCCTAATGGCCAGGAGAAGGTGTGTATTTGTGGAGGGACATTCGACCTTTAATTAGTACAGTAATGGTGGAGGGAGCCATGGAAAGGGACAGGATCTCAGACCATGACCAACTAGGCCACGATAAAATGGCTACTGATTGTGGAGATGTTGATTATATGTCGCAGACACACATTAATGGGGTGCATTCTACCTCATTCCTACCACAGCATGACAAACCTTGTGCGACTGCACTGCAAAGCTAGCTCTCTCAATCTCTTTTTGCCGATATTAAGTCATGGAAACTATTTATTTTAATGTCACTCAGTCAAGATTAGCAGCCGAATGCAGAATAAGCACAATCGTATCCTATAAGCGAAATGTCGACCAGCACAAAAGGGGTGTCCTTGATGAACCACTGCATGTGCATAGATAGATGACACTCAGTAAACAGCAAGGCACTGGTGTGCATGAACAGGTGCCAGAGGCAAAGCTGGCTGGGCCAATTTTCCTTAAGGAGAGGGCAAATACAGCCCTGCACAACTTCGCACAGAGTTGCAGACTCTCTGCAGTCACAGGAATTAGAGTCTACTTTGAGCAGTAGCAACAGATGCATGCCCAAACGATAAGAGTTTCCTGATCCATTTGGGAGGACTAACAGCAAGATGGACTATTAATTAAAGGGCGAAAAATTGCAGCATGCTGCCGTTCAGAGGGAACGGGCTGACCTTGTTTGTGAAGCATAAGAGATTAGTTTGCAGATGCAACAGGCAATTAAGGCAGCAAATGGAATATTGTCCTTCATTGCTAGAGGAATAGAGTTTTAAAATAGGGAGGTTTTGTGCAGCTGTACAGGGTGCTGATGAAGCCTCACCTGGAATACTGTGTATAGTTTTGGTCTCCTTACTTGAGAAAGGATGTACTGGCACTGGAGGGGGTGCAGAGGAGGTTCACTAGGACAATTCTGGAGTTGAGAGCTGGCTTATCAGGAGAAATTGAGTCGACTGGGACTATACTCATTGGAATTTAGAAGAGTTAGAGGGGATCGAACAGAAACATGTAAAATTATGATGGGAATAGATAAGATAGAAACAGAGTGGTTATTCCCACCGGCAGATGAAACTAGAACTAGGGGGCATAGCCTCAATATAAGAGGGAGCAGGTTTCGGACTGAGTTGAGGAGGAACTTCTTCACCCAAAGAGTTGGGAATCTGTGGAATTCCCTGCCCAGGAAAACAGTTGAGGCTTCCTCGGTGAATGTTTTTCAGTCGCAGGTAGATTTTTGAACAGTAAAGGAATTAAGGGATGTGGTGAGTGGACGAGCAAGTGGAGCTGAGTCCACAAAAAGATCAGCCATGATGTCATTGAATGGTGGAGCTGGCTCGACAAGCCAGATGGCCGACTCCTGCTCCTATTTCTTATGCTCTCATGAGGCAGTGCAGGGTCATGGATTGGGCAAAGAGGACTCCATCCAGCTCATGTGGACAAAAGGAGTCAGGGCTATGAATCGCTATAGTGTGGAAAGAGGCCATTCACCCCATCAAGTCTGCACTGACCCTCTGAAGAGTGTCCCACCAGAACCAGTCCCCAGTCTATCTCTGTAACCCTAGGCTTACCATAGCTAACCCACTTAGTCTGCACATCCTGGATACTACAGGCAATTTAATCTGGCCAATGCACCTAATCTGCACATCTTTGGACTGTGGGAGGAAACTGGAGCACTGAGCAGAAATCCATGCAGTGAGAACATACAGACTTCACACAGTGAGAGAGTGGCCAAGTGATTCACAGAGAGCCAAGTGCAGCAGCACTTGGGAATCCAGACAGGAATTGTACAAGATGTGCACAAGACTCTCTAACATGTTGTGATCAGTACTGATGCTGGCACATGAGAGTCTGGAGAGCACGGCGGTTTTGTCTGACCTGCTGCTCCAGCCATTTTAAGCAGAGCTAATGCAATGGATTTCCTGATATATACTATGAGACTTGTCAAAGCCTTTACATCAACATTAAATATATTCCAGGTGTGGCTTCAACATATGTTATATCATGGGGGGCTTTGTGAATAACTGTCATTCAATGAGGATTGTAAGAGGTGGTGCCAGGCACAGCACCAGGCATTCCTTAAAGTGAGGTGATAAACTGGTCAAACTACAACACAGGACAACATGCATGCAACACAATGGAAGTAGATGATATAAGCTAGACAACTACGAAGTGCAGAATGAAGAAACCCCAGTAAAAATGGGAACGGGCATTGCAATCAAACTCTTCATTCTGTTGGCTTTATTCCTGACACAAATGGAAGTTGATGATGGTTACTGCACCCCAATTTTCTTGACTCAGGACGTCATTGCATATGATATGCAGGCTGGTGTCTTCGGGCATAACCATCTTCAGCTATTTCATAGATTGATTACAACATAATCCCCAGTGGCATAATGGCTCAGTGGTTAGCACTGCTGCCTCACAGCGCCAAGGTCCCAGGTTCGATGCCAACCTCGGGTGACTGTGTGGAGTTTGCACATTCTCCCAGTGTCTGCGTGGGTTTCCTCCGGGTGCTCCGGTTTCTTCCCACAGTCCAAAGATGTGCAGGTTAGGTGAATTGGCCACGCTATGTTGTCCATAGTGTTAAGTGGATTAGTCAGAGGGAAAAAGGTCTGGGTGGGGTACTCTTCGAAGGGTCGGTGTGGACTGGTTGGGCCGAAGGGCCTGTTTCCACACTGTAGGGAATCTAATCTCATAGACAGGGACCATGCAGCCTATCAGTCCATACTAGCTTTCAGATATTAATTCACTAAGTTATATTCACCTACTGTAACTTTGTGTCCCTTAGTCCTTAACGGGGAAGTTCACTGGTGATTGCACAGCTGAATTCCCAACTCCTCATACTTCGGCAGTCTGTGGTTAAGACCTAGACAACATTCAGGCTTTGGCTGGTGAGTTCAGAGTAATATTTGTGTCATATAATTTCAAGGCAATGACCATCTTAATAAAAGCAATTTCTCAACCCCTCCCTTTGATGGCACTGTATTATCAAACCCAAAACCATCAACATTTGAAGAGTTACCACTGATGAGATGCTTCACTGGAGCTACATTAATAGCGTGACTACAAAAAGTGGACCACTGCCTGACTATTCACCTGACTCTCCAAAGCCTTTCCATCTACAAGCACAGGTCAGGAGTGTGATTTAGAGGTCCATGCACCACCTTCAATGTTCACTTTCTCCATCCTGGTTCACAATTGCAATAGAACACACCATCTACAAAATGCACTGTAACAAATCACTAAGGCTTCTGTTATGGACTAGGCCAAATCTCTCAAAACATTCTTAAGCAGGCAGCCTAGACCATAACTTTGCAATTTGTTTTGGTAAATGTACAGTGAAAGCTACCCAGAGTAAGTTAGTGAGGTTGACTACCAGGTTAAAAACAGACAAAAATTTATTCACAAAATTACATAATGAAACACAAAGAACAGAATAAAGAACCCCTACAGAACTCAGTCTATCCAAACTAGACTTAATTTTGCTGTTCTGAATATACACAACAGTCCCAATAAGCAAACTCCCTTAAAAACACAGTAAAAATGAAACAAAGGCTTATAAGTCGAAGTTAGAAGGGCAGAAGGAGAGAACTCCAACTCAAACTTCAGTTTCTAGGATTGACCACGCCCCTTTCATTATACAGGTCACTTCTAAAACATGACCACTTTGGTCTGAAGTCTCATTTACATATAAACAGAAAGCCTCTCAATAAACTCTTTCATCTCTTTTGAAAATGTGTTGCTGGAGAAGCGCAGCAGGTCAGGCAGCATCCAGGGGGCAGGAGAATTAACGTTTCGGGCATAAGCCCTTCTTCAGGAATGAGGAAAGTGTGTCCAGCAGGCTAAGATAAAAGGTAGGGAGGAGGGACTTGGGGGAGGGGCGTCGGAAATGTGATAGGTGGAAAGAGGTCAAGGTGAGGGTGATAGGTCAGACTGGGGTGGGGGCGGAGAGGTCAGGAAGAAGATTGCAGGTTAGGAAGGCGGTGCTGAATTCGATGGATTTGACGGAGACAAGGTGGGGGGAGGGGAAACGTCGATTCTCCTGTTCCCTGGATGCTGCCTGACCTGCTGCGCTTCTCCAGCAACACGTTTTCAGCTCTGATCTCCAGCATCTGCAGACCTCACTTTCTCCTCTTTCATCTCTGTACCAAACGAGTCTAATCAGGCCTGAGTGGTATATGACGCCTCTGAAAAAAACCAAGGGCACAGTATCCTTGAGAAAAGGAACAACTTTTAGAAAAAGGACCAGGTTTGTGACACCTCTTTGGTATTAATATCAACACAGAATCATAGAATCCCTCCAGTGCAGATAGAGGTCATTCACCCTTTTGTGTCTATATTGACCCTCTGAAGACCACAGCATGGCATGATGACTCAGTGGTTAGCACTGCTGCCTCACAGCACCAGGGACCTGGGTTCAATTCCCACCTCGGGCGACTGTCTGTATGGAGTTTACACATTCCCCCAGTATTTGCGTGGGTTTCCTCTGGGTGCTCCTGTTTCGTCCCACAGTACAAAGATGTGCAGGTCCGATGAATTGGCCATGCTAAATTGCCCATTCTGTTAGATGCATTAGTCAGGGGTAAACATAGGATAGGGAAACAGGTCTGCGTGGGTTACTCTTCAGAGGGTCGGTATGGACTTGTTGGGCTGAAGGGCCTGTTTCCACACTGTAGGGAATCTAATCTAATCTAAATAAACCATCCCGCTCAGACACACCCCTCCACCCTATCCCCATAATCCCGCATTTGCCATAGCTAATTCCCCTCTCCTGCACATATCTGGACACTGCAAGATAATTTAGCATAGTCAGTCCACCTAAACTGTACATCTTTGAACTGCGGGAGGAAACCAGAGAAATCCATGAAGACACAGAACGTGCTAACTCAATACAGAAGGTCACCCAAGGCTACAATCAAACCAGGGTCCCTGGCACTGAGAGGCTGCACAGGGACGGAAATAAGTCCTGACCTTGCCAGCAAAGCCAATTTATACAAAGCAATGAGGAAAAAAAAAGTATAATGTTGCCATTCTTGCAATTTAAATTATTTACGTGCGCTATTTGTTGAATTGACCTAGCCCTCAAATTGTCATATCCAAATTACCGAGTGGCCTTAAACTGGTTTACATTTTTAACAAACTCATAACACTATTGGAATATTGAGAAGCATGTGAATCAGCAACGTGATTGTGTCTACAGAATGAATTAGTGTTTAGTTCAGTGTGTTGTTATCAGGCTCAGTAAGCACCAGCAAGCAGTAAATGGATTGCAGCACACAGAGAGCATGGCAACAGTGCCGACATGAGTTTTACAACACTCAAGTGTTATTGTCTCATTCAGTGGATATGAGCACTGATTTCACTGTCCCCTGAGGTGATAACAAGGGCACAGTAAAAATGAGAAGAACATCCTGTTTTACTGTATATTAACAATTCCAGTTTACAGTTATACAGAATACTAGATATCCTTATCTGTCGCATTGGTTTATTGGTCAAAGCTATGCACAAGCAGATAGGGATGGGGATTATCAAATTTATTCTGCATAATTTTTATGCTTCTGCTGCAGCATAGCTTTGACCCAATAACTCACTCTTACAATAGACAGTGCCAGCACAGGTACGTTCCACTTTGAATTGGACTGTGATTTCATGAGCGATTAGCAGAAGGAAGCACTCAGCGATAAACCAAGAGGCAAAAGTACAGGCTGCAAATGTAAAACAATGGAGTCAGCAGCTTAAGGCCATCTTCAGGTATCAGGAATTCTAACTTCACAAACCCCACTTTTTCAGCATCTCACGGAATCATTGCAATTCTGTGATGAGTGCAAGATTCTGTATATGAGTTCTTCCCCCTTCAAAGCATTTTTTTTTAGCTTATCATCATTTATTAAGAAATAGTTTGGAAATAGCAGTCCCGGATCGGTTTTTTTGAAATTTCCCCTTGGGTTCAAGTCTCATTCAGCACAGCAATCTAGACTGACCCTCGAGCGCAGCGTTGAGGCAGTGCTGCATCTCAGATACGCAGTCCATTTGAGGATCTATCTGCTCTGTACATCTGGTGGATGTACAAAATCCCATTGAATTAAAAAAACAAAAAAGAGCTGAAGATGCCGGAGATCGGAAACAAACCAGAAATCGCTGGCAAAACTCAACAGGTCAGGCAGCATCGGTGGGAAGAAAGCAGAATTAACATTTCAAGCTGGGGAACGGGGTGGGAAGTGAAGGGGATAGGTGAAGATGGAGCTCGGAGAGATATGAAAAGGGGTAGACAAACAAAGATTGAAAATAGCAGGCCAGGACAGATGAAAAGCCGTATGAGTGATAATAATCGCAAAGAGTGGGAGAAAACAGTAGAGCAACCTATACAATGTGATATTGGCCTCGGGGTACATGCGAATGGGGGACTATGGTAAAAACATCCCGTGTCAGAACAGGACCAGGTGTGGGCTGGGTAAAAGACCTGCAAGGATGGGATCAGTATGGAAGGTTACTGGACTCTACATAGAGTCCCAGAGGCTATAGGTTCCTCAAGTGGAACATGAGATGTTGTTCTTTGAGCTTGCACTGAGGCTCGCTGGAACACTGCAGTGGTCAGGGACCACGATGGCGAGTTGAAGTGACTGCGAACTACTAATCTCTGTGGACAGAACATAGGTATTCGACAAAGCAGTCACCCAGTCTGTGTTTCATCCCCCAGTTTAGAGGAGGCCAAAGTATAAACAGCAATCGCGGTAGACTAGACTGAACGAAGTACAGTGAATCACTGCTTCACCTGGAAGGTAGGCCTGGGGCTTTGGATGGTCAGGAGAGAGGGAGTACACAGGCAGGTGTTGCACCTGCTGTGACTGCAATGGGAAGATGCTGTGAGAGCGTTCGGAGATGTTGGGAACGGAGGAGGAATGGACCACAGAGAGAAGAGTCCCTGCAGAATGCTGGCAAGGAGACGGGAGGGGAGGGGAATGTGTGTCTGGTCATTACATTCTATTGGAGGTAGCAGAAAGAGCAGCTTACAATCCTTTAGATGCAGAGGCTGGTGGGAGGGTAAGTGAGGACTGTGTGGGGGGGGTCTATCATTGTTGCAGGAGGGTAGGGACGCAATGAGGCAGAACTGTGGAAGATGAGAACTAGCCATTTGTATACATAACTGGCTCAAGAGGTAGGAGACGGAGAGTGGTGGTGGAGGGTTACTCTTTGGACTGGAAGCC
This sequence comes from Chiloscyllium plagiosum, assembly GCF_037043375.1. Classification (NCBI taxonomy): domain Eukaryota; kingdom Metazoa; phylum Chordata; class Chondrichthyes; order Orectolobiformes; family Hemiscylliidae; genus Chiloscyllium; species Chiloscyllium plagiosum. The sequence goes on along the minus strand of NW_028270139.1, from coordinate 11,949,580 downwards.
TTTGACCAACGGTGTGTCGCAAGGTTCAGGGCTTTTATCATTTATATAAAAGATTTGGGGACGTGAATACAGGAGATGTAGTTCGTAAGTTTGCAGATGACACCAAAATTGGTTGTGTCATGGATAGCCAAGAAGGTTACCTTGGAGTACATAGGGACCTTGATCAAGTGGGCTGACGGGTGGTAGATGGAGTTTAATTTAGATAACTGTCAGGTGCTGCATTTTGGAAAGGCAAAATCAGGTCAGGATGTATACACTTAATGGTAAGGACCTGGGGAGTATTGCCGAACAAAGAGACCTTGGAGTGCAGGTTCATGGTTCTCTGAAAGTGGAGTCGCAGATAGTCAGGTTTGTGAAGGCAGAGTTGCCTTTATTGGACAGTGCATGGAGTATAGCAGTTGAGAGGTCATGCTGTGGCTGTACAGGACATTGGTTAGGTCACTTTTGGAATATTGTGTTCAATTCTGGTCTCCCAGCTATAGGAAAGATTTGAAACTTGAAAGGGTTCAGAAAAGATTTACAAGGATGTTGCCAGGGTTAGATTAAATTGAGCTATAGGGAGAGGCTGGATAGGCTGGGGCTATTTCCATGGAGCGCCAAAGGCTGAAGACTCATTTTATAGAAGTTTATAAAATCATGAGGCGCATAGATAAGCTGAATAGCCAACGTCTTTTCCCCAGGGTAGGGGAGTCCAAAACTAGAGGGCATAAGTTTAAGGTGAGAGGGGAAAGATTTAAAAAGGACCTAAGGGGCAACTTTTTCACGCAGAGGGTGGTGTGTGTGTGGAATGAGCTGACAGAGGAAGTGGTGGAGGCCGGTACAATTACAACATTTAAAAGGCATCTGGATGGGTACAGGAACTGGAAGGGTTTAGAGGGAGATGGCCAAATGCTGGCAAATGGGGCTAGATTAATTTAGGATATCTGGTCAGCACAGACGAGTTAGATCACAGGGTCTGTTTCCATGCTGTACATCTCCTTGACTCTGTGTCCACCATGGTAATGGGGATTCCTTGGTTGATGAAAATGGTGGATATTTCTGAGATGCCTCCCTGCAGAATGTTGCATCATCACAACAGATGCAATGGAGATAGAGAAACTTGGAGAATGGGATGGAGTCCTTACAGGAAGCAGGGTGTGAGGATGTATAATCGTGGGAGTTGATGGGTTTGTAATGGATATCAGCGGCCAGCCTATACCTAGAAATGAAAGCAGTGATGTTGAGGAATGGAAGGTAGGCAGGAGATGGACCAGGTGAAGGTGCGGGCAGGGTAGCAATTGGAAGCGAATTTGATCAATTTTTCCAATTCTGAACGAGGCGCCAAGCAACATCGATGAAAATATTGATGTATTGGAGAAGGTGTTGCGTGCAGCATTGGAATGAGAAATATTCCACAAACCCCACAAAGAGGTGGGAATAACTGAAGCCCTGCCCTCATCTTTGACCTGAAGAAAGGGGAGAGGAGTTAAAAAGGAGAGGTTGTTCTAAGTGAGGAGGAGCTCAGCCAATTGGAAGAGGGTGATGGTGGTGGATGGAGATGGTTCAAGCGTTCTTTCCAGGGAGAAGTGGAGGGTCCTCAGACCATCCTAATGGAAGATGAAGATGCAAATGTATTGCATGTCCTTGGTAAAAAGGAGGTGGCTGCTGCTCATGAACTGGAAGTTCTAAATGTGATGCAAAGCATCAGAAGAATCAGGGATGTAAGTGGAGAGGGACAGAACTGGGAAGCAAACAATAGAGTTAAGTATCTTCAATCCCATGGAACTACATTGAAATAGAACAGAGGAATGGTCCCCTATGCCCCAATCAATATAATCCCTCAAAATCAACACAGATGTAGATTAATTATCACATTTCTAGTAATGGGTAAGTGTTGTGAGCAAATTGGTCATCATATTTTGGCATGATAACCATGACTACATCTAAAACAAATGCTTCACTTGTTGGTAAAGCAATTTGGGGCAGTTAAAGCAAGTTAAAAGGTTAGTTAAAATCATCACATAGACGCAAAGTTCTTTTCTCTTGTTCCATTTTATACGCCTGCCTGGTCCATATTTACACCAAAATAATTGAAAATAACATTGAGAAGATAAGCTGATTTGGTGTCACACCATATAAAATCAAGTTCTACCAACTAACCTCAATGCAAGGCAGACTTATACCAGTTCGAGATTGATCCCTTTGGAATCAGATGAAGAGTGTTATAAAGAAAAAATAAGCAACAGCTCAAGGAATATCAAAAAGAAAAAGGGGAAAATTGCTGATTGATCTTATCCCATTCTATTTTGAGTTTCTAGTTTGAGTATGGAGGTACTTACAGAAAATATAATTTAATACTTTGAAGAAACAGGCATAATTAAGAAAAAGACAAACAGCTGTTTAAATTAATTTCACATCTAAGTTTATGTACACATTGGACTTCAGGGACTAACTATCTGGATAAAGCAAAATACAGAATAAAATTTGCGCCTTTTGTAATGAACAGTTAGATTCAATTCCCTCTGTAGTTATCGGTTGTCTAAAATAAGCAATACGTACAATCTTTAGCAAAGACCAGGTGTATGCAGTAACTTGTTTTTGTTGAGTTGATGGAGAGATAAATATTGAATAGGACACCAGGGAAACCACAAAAGAGCATAAAATATAGGAACAGAATTAGGCTATTTGGCCCATCAATTTTGCCTCACCATTCAATCATGGCTGACAAATTTCTCAATTCCATTCTCCTACCTTGTCCCCATAGCCCTTGTTCCTCTTTCCAATCAAGAACCTATCTATCGGTCTTAAATTTACTCAATGACTTCGCCTCCACAGTCCTCTGCAGTAATGAGTTCTGCAGTAATGAGTTCTGCAGAATCACTACTCGGCCTAAAAAAAAATTCCTTCTCATCTCAGTTACAAAAGGTTACTCCTTCATTTTGAGGCTGTACCCTCAGGTCCTGGTCTCTCCTATTAGTGGAAACATTTTCTCAATTTCCACACTATCCGGGCATGCCGGGATTCTCCAACTTTCAATGAAATCTCCCCTTATCCTTCTAACCCCGTTGAGTACAGGCCCAGATTTCTCAACTGCTCCTCATACAACAAGCCCTTCATCCCCAGGATCACTCTTGTAAAACTTCTCTGGATCCCTCCAATGCCAGCACATTCTTCCTTGGATATGGGGCCCAAAACTGTTCAAAATTATCCAGATACAGTCTGACAGACCTTATACAGCCTCAGCAGTGCACATTAACCTTAAGAGAATCCTAAGTCCCTTTGTGTTTCAGATTGATGAAGCCTTTCCCCATTCTTCTGTCAAAGAGAGCCACTGGAGCTTCAACATTCACCTAAGAGGCCAGGTAGAACCTTGATTTAACATCTCACCTGAAAGACAGCACCTCTGACAGCATGGCATTCCTTCACTATATGCAAGAACCTTTGTGCTCATCTTTGGACTAGGATTTGAACCAACAACTTTCTAACTCAGATTGCAGTGCTACAAACTGAGCCCCTGGTACTCTGAGTGATGTACAACAGGCTGATGATTCACTGTGCTAGTTTTACATCATCACGCAGAATCGTAATTTACTCCAACCACAACTAGCTAAGCACTTCAGAGTTCAAACAGTTTGCGACAATGTACCCTGGACGTTGGACAACGGAATCACATTTAAGTGGGTCCACTTATTTGAGAAAAGATATTCTTTCGTTTGCAAGTTCAGAGAAGGTTCACCAGTGTGGAGGGAAGTTGCATGATCAAAGGTTAAACAGATTGGGACTCTACTCACTGGGGTTTAGAAGAATGACTGGTGATCCCGTGAAACAGGGAGGATGCAAAAGTAGCGGGACAGGGTAAATGCTGAGGACGTCTTCCCTTTCAGGGGAAGTTGAGGACCCGAGGCCATAATCTCAAAATAAAGGGACTCCAATTTAATGAGGAGGAATTTCTTCCGAGGGTTGAGAATTCCTCGTCACAGAGACCCGTGGGAGTAAGTTTGAGGGATGGAAAGGCTTACTCTGTTCCTATCTCTTAAGGACTTATGGTGATTTTCCTGGGTCTGCAGTACATGGACATACTTATGACATTTAGGCCAAGTCTAATCACATGACAGGAAGCATTCATGTTTCGCACATTTAAATTACTGCAGAAGAATTGGATAGATTCCTTACATGTCAGGTATGTCGACCAGCTTGCTGTAAGCCCATGGCAGCATAACTGAATTAACTGGAGAATCTTACTTGCTGTATACAAGTATCCAAATATTTACTGAATATTATCAGCATGTATTACAAAGTCCAACAGCCTTATCAAACTACAGTGTCTATTAAAAGCTGTACACTGCTTTTTCATCACATTTAGACAAATTCATTAGCCCATGATGGAAAATAATACTTTGGAGGCAATGGACAAGGCATCCAAACAGCATTAAGTCAGGTTAAAATGAATAAACAGCAATGTAAACACAAAAACATAAAGAGGTCATGTCTTGTACAACAAATATAAAAGATAGAAAGCAAATATAAAAGTAGCCAGTTACATTTGCACCATATAAATGCCAGGTAATGGCCCATCTCCAATAACAGACAGACAATCTAAAGTCCACCCCTTGTCATTTAATGGTGTTACCACCACTGAATCCCCTGCTATCAACATCATTAGGGTTACCATTGACCAGAAACTCCACTGGATTCGCTGTATAAACACAAGAGCAGGTCAGATGTTTGGAATACCATGATGAGCAACTCACTTCCTGACTCCCCTCTTGCTTGGATGGCTGCAGCTCCAAAACCAAACACTCGAGAACCTTGACACCATCCAATACACAGCAGCCGCTCGTTTAGTGCCACATCCACATGCATTCACCGCCTCCATCACCAACATCGAGAAGATGCACAGCAGGAATTCACCAACGTTCTGAAGATAGCACCTTCCAAACCCATGACCACGTCCATTTAGAAGGACAAGGACAGTAGATACATGAGAACACCACCAGCTTCTCAAGGCCAACTGAGAACACACAATAACTGCTGGCCAGCCAGCAATATCCACATCCCACAAATCAAACAAAGAAGGCATGACATAACATGTTTTAAAATAAACTAATTCAACGGTCTTACATTCTCCAGGGAATGTTTTGAAAGTTGCAGAAACTGACACAAACGAATTATGATTGATGATATCAGAATTCATCTTCTTTTGACATAGACAAACATGGCTTTTAATACTGTTAGTTTCTCTATGTTTGATTGAATAAATTCTTTCTTTAATTCATCAAGTAATAACTTGCAAGAAGTAATTAATTTGAGGGCCACTGATAGTTTAATTTGAGGTTATGAAATGAGCAAGACTGGGAAACTGCTGCTGTATTTATTGATAACGATCTTGAAGACCATGAATGTCAGAATTACATGATTTGGAGATGCCGGTGTTGGACTGGGGTGGATAAAGTTAAAAATCACACAACACCAGGTTATAGCCCAACAGGTTTAATTGGAAGCACACTAGCTTTCGGAGCAACGCTCCTTAGTCTATCACCTGATGAAGGAACATCGCTCTGAAAGCTAGTGTGCTTCCAATTAAACCTGTTGGACTATAACCTGGTGTTGTGTGATTTTTAACAGAATTACTGAAAGAAATTTAAAATGGATGCATAATATCCGTTCACTAACAGCATATTTGAATAAATAATCAGGCATCTCCTGGGACAACAGTATTTTAAGGCTGATTTTAATAAGATTGTATGAAGCTGTCAACAAAACATCCTGCCCACCTTGAAAGGAAAGATATAAAGGCACTGGAATTTGGAACTTTAACCAGGCAATTCAGTTAGTTTTTAGATGAGATTACTTAGTGTGGAAACAGGCCCTTTGGCCCAACAAAAGTCCACACCGACCCTCCAAACAGTAACCCACCTAGACTCATTCCCCGAGATTTACCCCTTCACCTAACACTACGGGCAATTTAGCATGGCCAATTCACCCGGCCTGCACATCTTTGGACTGTGAGAGGAAACCGGAGCACCCTGTTGCCTGTTTATTGAGAGCTTTTGTCTAACTCCTGACAACATATTTTGACTGACAGATGTATTGTTGATGGGTACATTGCCAACAAAAGACAATCATGTTTGACTTGGGCATTGTGTATGATCTCATTATTTCTCACAATTTTCACTTTTGAGCAATGGAGTACATTGCCAGGGCAGGTTACTTCTTACACCATCCCTTGCATCTATTGCATATGTAGGAAGATCTGTAAAGACTGACTTCTCTCACCATTAGCCTGAGAAAAATATACATGACCCCTTTCAATGACATAAAACCAATAAATGAGTACATAAATTAGTACATAAGGGCGGCACGGTGGCTCAGTGGTTAGCACTGTTGCCTGACAGCGACAGGGGCCCGGGTTCAATTCCTGCCTCGGGCAACTGTGTGGAGTTTGCACATTCTCCCAGTGTTTGCGTGGGTTTCCTCCGGGTGCTCCGGTTTCCTCCCACAATCCAAAGATGTGCAGGTTAAGTGAATTGGCCACGCTAAATTGCCCAGTGTTAGGTACATTAGTCAGGGGTAAATATAGGGTAGGTGTTGGGTTACTCTTCGGAGGGTCGGTGTGGACTTGTTGGGCCAAAGGGCCTGTTTCCATACTGTAGGCAATCTAGTCTAAAATGCTGTTCTTCAATTACCACTGTTCGCTAGAGGTCCTCCATGCTTTCTCACGTTTTAGTTTCACCCACAGCTTTGTAGTACAGTACCTTTCATCACTTATCACATGAAAGTCCAACAACACACAGGCACATGTTCCTCTCCGACCTACTGAAGCACCATTGTTGTAGGCTTTTCCAAATGCTGTCTTACACAGATGGTTAAATTTCCCTTGACATGTTTTTCTGCACAAGTGAAACCATTAATCATAGAATCCTTTCGGCTTAACAAGACCACACTAACTCTGAAGAGTAATCCAGCCAGACTTCTTTCCCTGCCCTATTATCCTTACAAAGGAACTTCGATTATCCGAACGAGTTGGGCGGGCATTATTTCATTCGAATAATTGATTATTCGGTTAATCTATTCAATGCCGTTCCTCTGGGGCGCGGAATTTTCTGTCTAGTCCGCTCCCCGTTCAGGAGACGAGGCAGCAGCACACTGCACGCGAGCCCCCACCCCCCCACCTCTGACAGCTTTAATACTCCACAGAAGCCTCCATCCAACGTGAATAAAATAACATTTTAAAATAAATGTATTATGTTGCAAAGATAATCACACGAATCATTGCTTTGTTACAGAAGGTGAGCAGAACTGTTAAATGTAAGGAGCATTTCATTAATGACATAAAGACTTGTTCAACTTACAAGTCTAGCATAAATTGGCTTCTAAGAACAATCCTATGGGTGAAGAAGTAGGCATAATGCCTGACTGATGATGCTTTTTGTGTCTCATTTTGATGGGAAGAAAGTGAGGACTGCAGATGCTGGAGATCAGAGCTGGAAATGCGCAGCAGGTCAGGCAGCATCCAGGGAACAGGAGAATCGACGTTTCGGGCATAAGCCCTTCTTCAGGAATGAGGAAAGTTTGTCCAGCAGGCTAAGATAAAAGGTAGGGAGGAGGGACTTGGGGGAAGGGCGTCGGAAATGTGATAGGTGGAAAGAGGTCAAAGTGAGGGTGATAGGTCAGACTGGGGTGGGGGCGGAGAGGTCGGGAAGAAGATTGCAGGTTAGGAAGGCGGTGCTGAATTTGATGGATTTGACTGAGACAGGGTGGGGGGAGGGGAAATGAGGAAACTGGTGAAATCCGAGTTCATCCCTTGTGGTTGGAGGGTTCCTAGGCGGAAGATGAGGCGTTCTTCCTCCAACCGTCGTTTTGTTGTGGTCTGACGATGGAGGAGTCCAAAGACCTGCATATCCTTGGTGGAGTGGGAGGGGGAATTGAAATGTTGAGCTACAGGGTGGTTGGGTTGGTTGGTCCGGGTGTCCCAGAGGTGTTCTCTGAAACGCTCCGCAAGGAGCCGGCCTGTCTCCCCAATATAGAGGAGGCCACATCGGGTGCAGAGGATGCAATAGATGATGTGTGTGGAGGTACAGGTGAATCTGTGGCGGATATGGAAGTTTCCTTTGGGGCCTTGGAGGGAGGTGAGGGGGGAGGTGTAGGCGTAAGTTTTGCACTTCTAGCGGTTGCAGGGGAAGGTGCCGGGAGTGGAGGTTGGGTTGGTGGGGGGTGTGGATCTGACGAGGGAGTCACGGAGGGAGTGGTCTTTACGGAATACTGATAGGGGAGGGGAGGGAAATATATCCTTGGTGGTGGGGTCCGTTTGGAGGTAGCGGAAATGATGGCGGATGATGCCCTGTACATGGAGATTGGTGGGGTGGTAGGTGAGGACCAGTGGGGTTCTGTCCTGGTGGCGGTTGGAGGGGCGGGGCTCAAGGGCGGAGGAGCGGGAAGTGGAAGAGATGCGGTGGAGTGCATCGTCGACCATGTCGGGGGGGAAATTGCGGTCCTTGAAGAAGGAGGCCATCTGGGTTGTGCGTTTTTGGAACTGGTCCTCCTGGGAGCAGATGCGGCGGAGTCGAAGGAATTGGGAGAATGGGATGGCGTTTTTACAGGGGGCAGGATGGGAGGAGGTGTAGTCCAGGTAGCTGTGGGAGTCGGTCGGTTTGTAGTAGATGTCAGTGTTGATTCGGTCGCCTGAGATAGAAATAGAAAGGTCGAGGAAGGGGAGGGAGGAATCTGAGACTGTCCAGGTGAATTTGAGGTCGGGGTGGAAGGTGTTGGTGAAGTGGATGAACTGTTCAACCTCCTCGTGGGAGCACGAGGCAGCGCCGATACAGTCATCGATGTAGCGGAGGAAAAGGTGGGGGGTGGGGTCAGTGTAGTTGCGGAAGATGAATTGTTCCACATATCCTACGAAGAGGCAGGCATAGCTGGGGCCCATGCGGGTGCCCATGGCTACTCCTTTCGTTTGGACGAAGTGGGAGGATTGGAAAGAGAAGTTGTTCAGGGTGAGGACCAGTTCAGTCAGTCGAAGGAGGGTGTCAGTGGAAGGGTACTGGTCGGTACGGCGGGAAAGAAAGAAGCGGAGGGCTTTGAGTCCTTCGTGATGGGGGATGGAGGTGTACAGGGACTGGATGTCCATGGTGAAGATGAGGCGTTGGGGACCGGGGAAGCAAAAATCATGGAGCAGGTGGAGGGCATGGGTGGTGTCCCGAACGTAGGTGGGGAGTTCTTGGACTAAGGGGGACAGGACGGTGTCAAGGTATGCGGAGATGAGTTCGGTGGGGCAGGAGCAGGCGGAGACAATGGGTCGGCCGGGGCAGTCAGGTTTGTGGATTTTGGGCAGGAGGTAAAGACCACTCCCTCCGTGACTCCCTCGTCAGATCCACACCCCCCACCAACCCAACCTCCACTCCCGGCACCTTCCCCTGCAACCGCAGGAGGTGCAAGACTTGCGCCCACACCTCCCCCCTCACCTCCCTCCAAGGCCCCAAAGGAAACTTCCATATCCGCCACAGATTCACCTGCACCTCCACACACATCATCTATTGCATCCTCTGCATCCGATGTGGCCTCCTCTATATTGGGGAGACAGGCCGGCTACTTGCGGAGCGTTTCAGAGAACATCTCTGGGACACCCGGACCAACCAACCCAACCACCCTGTGGCTCAACATTTCAATTCCCCCTCCCACTCCACCAAGGATATGCAGGTCTTTGGACTCCTCCATCGTCAGACCACAACAAAACGACGGTTGGAGGAAGAACGCCTCATCTTCCGCCTAGGAACCCTCCAACCACAAGGGATGAACTCGGATTTCACCAGTTTCCTCATTTCCCCTCCCCCCACCCTGTCTGAGTCAAATCCATCGAATTCAGCACCGCCTTCCTAACCTGCAATCTTCTTCCCGACCTCTCCGCCCCCACCCCAGTCTGACCTATCACCCTCACCTTGACCTCTTTCCACCTATCACATTTCCGACACCCCTCCCCCAAGTCCCTCCTCCCTACCTTTTATCTTAGCCTGCTGGACAAACTTTCCTCATTCCTGAAGAAGGGCTTATGCCCGAAACGTCGATTCTCCTGTTCCCTGGATGCTGCCTGACCTGTCTCATTTTGATGTCAAACGAATTACATTGCCAATTACAGGCTGTTTGCTGACAAAATCTGTGTCATTAAATGGTTCATAATGGTCACCTGGCTGAAGTCCTTCAATACAAAGTAGGGTGAGGCAAATAAACTGGAAGGAACTAATGGGTGGGGATAATCCTGGGTTCACCTCAATGCAGCATGTTTACAGTCTAACCACACTTTGAGTGAAGACATTTCTCAAGAATTCCTGATTGGATTTATTAGTGACAATCTTATATTTTTGGTCTTCCCAAACCCAGAAACATCTTCTGTATGTCTGCTGTAAAACCTTTCGTAACCTTAAGAATCTTAACCAACCATCTCTTTCCCAGAGAAAGCAACCACCAATCAAATGGGAGAATGCTCTTAAGTTCTAGGTTGCTGCATTTGTACCGCATAGGTTTTTAAAAATCTTTTTAATCACAAAATAACCAATTAGAGCAAATTAATATCAACTATCATAACTTGACCAATTATTGCATAGCTTTCACTGATGGTCAGTTAAAGAGCTAATAAATTTTGAAATGGTTACACATGGGAAAATGGCTGGCAATGTAGAATGGAAGTTGGCAGTATTCTCTGAGCTGTAAGGTCTATCGAGACTTGAGCACTAAAATGTGGACTGGCATCCCAACGCAGGACTGAGGATGTGTTGGAGTGCTGTTTTATGAATGGGGCTTTAAACCAAAGTCTCATCTTCTCCCTCACATTGGCATACAGGACCTCATGATACTAACGGAACGCATGGTCTGAGAATTCCTGGGATCATGCAAGGTACAAAAAATGAAATAGAAATGAAAATGACCACTTATTTTAAAGTGCTTTCCAGGTAGTGAAGTCTTTTTTTTAAATTGTAGTGACTGTTATTATGTAAGAAGCACAGCAGCCAATTTGCTCGCATAAAGCACCCACAAACAGTATCGATTAGATAATCTGCTTTTTGGGATATTGACTGAGGGATACATATTGATGAGGACATTGGAGAGAACACCTCTGTTCTTCTTCAAAATGGTCCGATGAGAGAAACGTCCTATGCAGCAATGGCTGAGGAATTATTTGCAAACCTGATTTTTTTTTTGACTGAATTTGATGGTCTTTTGAGAAAGAACACTTGCCTTTGTGAGGTGACTGTAGGGTCATAGAGAGATAGACATGTACAGCATGGAAACAGATCCTTTGGTCCAACTTGTCAATGTCGACCAGATATCCCAACCAAATCCAGTCCCATTTGCCAGCACTCGGCCCATATCCCTCTAAACCCTTCCTACTTATATACCCATCCAGATCCTGTAATTGTACTCGGCTCCACCACTTCCTCTGGCAGCTCATTCCATACACATACCACCCTCTGCATGAAAAAGTTGCTCCTTAGGTCCCTTTTATATCTTTCCCCTCTCACCCTAAACCTCTGCCCTCTAGTTCTGGACTCCCCCACCCCAGGGAAAAAGACTTTGTCTATTTACCCTATCCATGCCCTTCATGATTTTACAAGCCTCTATAAGGTCACCCCTCAGCCTCTGATGCTCCAGGGAAAACAGCCCCAGCCTATTCAGCCTCTCCCTATAGCTCAAATCGTCCAACCCTGGCAACATCCTTGTTAATCTTTTGTGAACCCTTTCAAGTTTCACAACATCCTTCTGATAGGAGGGAGACCAGAATTGCATGCAATATTCCAACAGTGGCCTAACCAACGTCCTGTACAGCTGCAACATGACCTCCCAACCCCTATACTCAGTGCTCTGTCCAATAAAGGAAAGCATACTAAACATCTTCTTCACTATCCTATTTACCGGTAACTCTACTTTCAAGGAACTATGAACCTGCACACCAAGGTCTCTTTGTTCAGCAACACTCCCCATGACCTCACAATTAAGTGTATCAGTCCTGCTCTGATGTCCATTAGGAATATTTTAACTTCTGAAATTAACAATACTAGAATAGCAGTGGCCCTTAAAAAACAAACTTCAAGCCCTATTAATATTGACAATTTCCCACTGCTAATTTACAAATACCAAAAGCTGGGGAGTTGAAACACTCCATCAATTTCAGATAATGGACACTGTTCATTGTGACATCGTTTTCTCTTTCTCTTTCTCCCCTCCCAACCTTTCGTATTCCTCTCTTTTCTCTACCCCTCAGTTTGTTTTGTTTTCCCTCTCTTTCTTTTTCTCTCACTTCCTCAGTTTGAGTTTTTCTCTACCCCCTCACTCTGAATCATACAGTACAAAAACAGACTCTTTGGTTCATCTGGTCCATACTGATCATAATCCCAACCTAAACCACACCCCTCCAAATGTCTTTTAAACATTGTAATTGTATCCCCCATCCACCACTTCCTCAGGAAGTTCATTCAATTTTCAAAATCTCTCTTCTCACCTTAAAAATATGCCCTTGTCTTGAAATCCTCCATCCAAAGGAACAGATAGCTACCATGAATTCTCTCTATACCCCTCAGTATTTTATAAACTTTGATGAGATCGCTTCTGAACCTCTTACTCTTCAATGAAAGAAGTCCCAGCCTAAGCAGCCTCTCTTCATAACTCAGATCTTCCATGCCTGGCATTATCCTGATAACTCCTTCTGAGCCCTGTCCAGCTTAATAATATCCTACCTATAGCTGGGCAACCAGAACTGGACACAATACTCCAGAAGCAGCCTCACCAATGTCCTGCACAAGCTCAACATGACTTCCTAAGTCTTGAGCAATGAAGCCAAGCATGCCAAAGAGCTTTTTAACCACCCTGTCTACATGCGATGCAAACTTCCAAAAATTATGTACTTGAATCCCAAGGTCTCTCTGTTCAATAATGCTAGCCAAGGCCTTACCATTAATTTACAAGCCCTGCCTTGTTTGTTGTCTCTTGCATTTATCCAGATTGAACTCCATCTGCTATTTTTGAGCCCATTGACCCATTTTATCAAGATCCCTTTGTAATCTTCTTCATGGTCTACTACACCACCAATTTTGGTGTCATCCACTAACTTATTCAGCATGCCTTCTGTATAAATGACAAACAAAAGAGGGCCCAGAACTATTTCCTGTGGAACAGTGTTGGTCACAAGCCTCCAGTCCAAAAAGCAAACATCCATCACCACTCTCTGTCTCCTGCCATTAAGCCATTTATATATCCAGTTGGCAAATTCACCTAGTCCAATGCAACCAAACTTTACTAATTAGTCTACCATGCAGAACCTTACCAAATGCTTTACTAAAGTCCAAATAAACAACATGCACTGCTCTGCCCTCATCACTCTTTTTGGTAACTTCCAAACTCAAATTTGAGACACACAATATTTCACGCACAAAGCCATGATGACTATCCCTAATCAATTTTTGCCTCTCTAAATGCCCACAAATCCATCTTTTAAAATCACCTCCAACAAATTACCCACAGCTAAATCAGACCCACTGGTCTACAGTTCCCCAGCTTCTCCTTACAACCTTTTTTGAACAAAGGTACAACATTAGCCACCTCCCATCATCAGGCACCTCACTCGTAGTTATAGATAATGCAAATATTTCTGCAACTTTCTCCCTTACTTCCCACAACATTCTGGGATACATTACATGAGGTTCCAGAGATTTATCCACCTTTATATTCTCCAAGACCTCCTGGACGTCCTCTTCTGTAATAATTTTAAAAACAAAATTTATTTCTCTGCATTCTCTAGCTTAATATGTTTCTCTTTCTCACTATAGGAGTTAGGAAGTCATGTTTCAGTCTCTCTTCCTCCCTCTCCTAATTTGTAATTCCTGCTCTCTCATTATTATATTTAACGCAGACCTTAAATCCACCACTGTCAAGGCACTTGGAACAGTGACAGTGTGGTCTATTTGAACTCAGTATTAATTTGTATCAGCAGCAGATCTGTGTTTTGCTCCATGTGATTCATTTCCTGCCTTATTCCCTGCCAGTGAAGATGGAATCTGCTGAAAATGGAGATGGATGTTCCACATTTGGGACTTGTCCATCATCTTTACAAGTTGAAATTACTTTCCGGACCTCTCCCCTATCCCTGCCCCCTTCCTCATTCTCTCTCTTTTTCTCCTCGCTCAAGGCTGGCTTTCTCTCCATCTCCCTCATCGATGCCTCAGGTCTCTTGGAATTTCCATTTGACTTTGACTGGCTCAGCGTTTCAATGTGATTCATTAAGATGTTGGCAATGGGTAATGAATGGTGAAGGACTTCTAGAGTCCAGGCAATGTGAAATGGTTGACAAGTGATAAAACTCTGTTAACTCTACAAACAAGCACCATTTCTCTACCAGCAGCACTTGGGAAACTCCATCCTAGAGCAGGTGGATTTGGAACCCTTCTTAAACCACCAGAAGAGCAGGAACCTAACGCCACATTGAACAATACATAAGATGCCTACATTTCAGCATGGCATCATTTGTCAAAGTTTGGATTTATTTCATAGCATCTTTCTAGAAAGAAAACAAGCATAATTTTGGGTGGGTCTGGGTGGAATGCTATTCGGAGGGTTGGAGCAAACTCAAATTCGGCCAAAAGACCTCTTTCTGTATTTTTGTGATTCCACATTTTAAAAAAAAGATGGAATCATCGTATAAACAATTCTATAAAATGCCTCTCAGACCTCTGACCCAGGGGACTTTCTGTGCTGTTGATCCCTATAGGCACTCTCTCAGAATTCAGGGAAAAAAAAATATTTTCGGCAAGGCACCAGCATAAAATTGAAATGTTTTCAGATTTAGTTTTGGAACTTTTTTGCTCTTAAAGTGCAGTGTCCCAAGACAAATGGGTCACTCGTTTCACATTGCCTGATCACATCTACAATTGTTAATATCTACTGGCAAATGCATACAAGTCTTAAGAAAAACAACTCCTTCACAAGCCAGAGATCGTGATTGTTATAAAAATTCCTTTATTAATAGTGTGCAAAGAATGTGTTAAGCAATGTAATTGCACTTGACTGTTAGCACTTCGGAGATTACAGCATACTGAATGAAGGGAATTTAAATCAAGATCCAACTCTGACAACAGTTACCGCCAAACTGTTTAAATTGCTTTGTCAGCACACTGGAAAAAATATACATATCAGTTTTTCACAAATTAATTTCTTCGCGAATATAGTTTTTCAAATTACATTTCAAGTGTCATCACACAATATGCCATGACACTAAAATGCTGTCATCCAGTTCTCTGCCCCATCCCAATCAAACTGGAGAGTGGTGGATAGACTGGAGCAGATTAAGCCAGGAAATTATCTCCAGCTATTTCTGCACCACTTCCTGTTGCCCACAGAATGGAGATAATGGTTAATTTCGCCATTTACTGCTGAGTTTTTGCTGAACATACACTGGGGTCAGGAGAATACGAGGGGGGAAATATTCCACTATTTGTTCTTCTCAGAGAAAAATGAGAGTCAAAGAGCATGATGCTGGAAAAGCACAGCCAGTCAGGCAGCATCCGACGAGCAGGAGAATCGACGTTTCGGCTAAAAGCCCTTCATTAGGAATAAGGGCAGTGCCTAAGGGGACTGAGAGATGAATGGGGGATGGACAGTTGGGGGCGGGGTTCGGGGGAAGGTAGCTAGGAATGTGATAGGTAGAAGGTGGTGGGAATGACAGTGATAGGTCGGAGAGGAGGGTGGAGCAGATAGGTGGTAAGGAAACGGACAGATAGGACTGTTCAAGAGGGTGGTGCTGAGTTGAAAGGTTGGATCTAGGATAAAGGGGGGGGAAGGGAAATGAGGAAGCTGGTGAAATCCACATTGATGCCATATGGTTGGAGGGTCCCAAGGCAGAAGATGAGGCGTGCTTCCTTCAGGCCTCGGGTGTTTAGGGTTTGGTGATAGAGGCAGCCCAGGACCTGCATGTCCCTGGTGGATTGGGAGGGGGAGTTCAAGTGTTCAGCCACATGGTGGTGGGGTTGATTAGAGAGGGTGTCCCTGTTCTCTGAAACGACTTGCAAGTTGGAGTCCTGTCTCCCCAATGTAGAGAAGACACATTGGGTGTAACGGATGCAGTAGATGACGTGTGGAAATGCAGGTGAAACACTATCAGATGTGTAAGGAAACTTTGGGGTCTTGGACGGAGGTGAGGGGGGAGGTGTGGGCACAGGTTTTACACTTGCGGTGGCAACAGAAGGTGCCAGGAGGGGAGGATGGGTGGGTGGGAGAGGGTCTACCTAACAAGGGAGACATGGAGGGAATGGTCTCGCTGAAACACAGATAGGGGTGGGGAGGGAAATATATCTCTAAGTGGGGTCTGTTTGTAGGTGGTGGAAATGGAGGAGGATGATGAGATGTATCTGGAGGTTGGTGGGGTGGAAGCTGAAGATGGGGTTCTGTCCTTGTTGCAATTGGAGGAGTGGGGATCAAGGGTGGGAAGTGGAGGACATGTGCTGGAGGGCATCGTCGACCACATGGGAGGAGAAATTGCGGTATTTGAAGAAGGAGGACATCTGGGTTTTTAAATGGTGGAACTGGTCCTCCAGGGAGCAGATGCAGCAGAGGTGGATGAATTGGGAATAAGGGATAGTGTTTTTATAGGAGGCAGGGTGGGAGGAGGTGAATTCCAGGTAGCCACAGGAGTCAGTGGGTTTATAGTAGATTTCAGTGTTAAGTTGATCGCCGGAAATGGAGATGGATGGGTCCAAGAAGGGGACCTCTATTGTTTATTGTCTACTGGAGGTGTTCAAGATGGTCCAGCTGATTTGAGGTCGGGATGGAGGGTGTTAGTAAAGCTGATGAACTGTTCAACCTCTTAGTGGGAGGACAAGGTGGCGCTGATACAGTCATCGATGTAACGAAGAAAAAGGTGAGGAATAGTGCCAGTGTAGCTGGAGAAGATGGACTGTGTACTGGTATCAATAAACGTTTTTGAAAACATTAGGCACCATTCAGGACTCCTCAGACACTGAAGCAGTTCATGTCCAAATGCCAACAAGATTTGGACAATATCCAGGCTTAGGCTTACACTTGGTGAATAACATTTGTGTCACACAAGTGTCAGGCTATGACATCATCAAAACGAGACAGACAATCTAACCATCACCATTTGACATTTAATGGGGTTACCATCACTTGATCCCGCACTATCAACATCCTGGGGTTTATCATTGATCAGAAACTCAACTGGACTTACCACATAAACGGTGGCTACAAGAGCAGAGCAGAGACTAGGAATACTGTGGTGGGTAACACATCTCTTGACTCCCCAAAGACTATTCACCATCAATAAGGCAGAAGTTAGAAATGTGATGGAATACCCCCCACTTGTCTGGATGAGAAGCTTGACACCATCAAGGACAAAGCAGCCCGCTTGATTAAATTCACAAGCATCCACTCCCTTCACCACTGACGCTCAGTACACGCTGCTGTTACTACAAGATGCACTGCAGAAATTCACCAAAGATCCTCAGACAGCACCTTCCAAATGCATGATTACTTCCATCTATAAGAACAAGGGCAATAGACACTTTCAATCGCCCCTCCAAGCCACTCACCATCCTGATTTGGAAATATATCACCATTCCTTCACTGGGTCAAAATCCTAGATTTCCCTCCCTAATAGCATTGTGGGTCAACCCACAGCAGATGGACTGCAGTGGGTCAAGAAGGCAACTCACTACCATCTTCTCAAGTGCAACCAGGGTTGGGCAATAAATGCTGGCCAGCCAGCAACACCCACATCCCACAAGAAATGAATAATTTTTTTTTTGAAACCCTAGTCCAATCCTCAACCACCAACAGCACCCCCCATTCCCACAGCCCCTTCCCATATAACCACAGAAGGTGCAATACCTGCCCTTTCACCTCTTCCCTGCTCACCATCCAAGAGTCTAAACTTTCCAGGTGAATCAGCATTTCACCCTGTACCTCTCACAATCTAGTGAACTGTACTAGCTGCACCCAATGTGGCCTACTCTACATTAGAGAAATCAAACGCAGACTGGGTAACTGCTTTGCAGAACATCTCTGGTCCATGTACAAGCAGGATCCCAATCCTCCTGTAGCCGGTCATTTTAACACAGTGTCCTGCTCCCACGCCCACGTGTCTGACATCGGCATGCTGCAGTGTTCCAGTCAAACACAACGCAAACTGGAGGGACAACATCCCATTCTCAAACTTGGCACTTCACAACCTTCCTAACTTAATATCGAGGCCAACACCTTCAAATTGAGAACCCACTCTCATTCCTTCCCTTTCTTTTACATGTCACATTCTCTGTCACCATGTCACTCCCACCCCCCAAATGGACTGTCTGTTCTTTCCAGGCTGGCAGTTAGACACTACATTATTCTATCATTCTCACATTCTGATGAATTAATTTTTTTAGATGACTTACAGTGTAGAAACAGGCCCTTCAGCCCAACAAGTCCACACTAACCCGCCAAAGAACAACCCACCCAGACCCATTCCCCTACATTTACCCCATCACCTAACAGTACGGACAATTCAGCGTGGCCAATTCACCTGCACATCTTTGGATTGTGGGAGGAAACCGGAGCACCCGGAGGAAACTCACGCAGACACGGGGAGAATGTGCAAACTCCACACAGACAGCTGCCTGAGGTGGGAATTGAACCCGGGTCTCTGGCGCTGTGAGGCAGCAGTGCTAACCATTGTGCCACCGTGCTGCCCACAATCTGAACTATCAACATCCTATCTCCCCAAGCACTCCACCTCACCTCACCTCACCTCCCCCCATTGTATAAATGATGCCCCCTCCACGCTTTAAGTCTACTCTGATGAAGAGTCATTTGGTCTTGAATCATTAACTTGCTCTCTCTCCATGGATGCTGCCTGATCCATTGTGATCACCAGCGTTGTCTTGTTTCCCCAATATTGCCTGTTTCTTTGATTTAATGGTCCTGTAACAGTTTGTTGTCCTTCTCCTTCTACGTGGTAACAGCTGCAGGTTTGAATGGGGCTGTTTAAGAAGCCTTGATCAACTTCTGAAAATCATTGTGCCAGTGGCTAAGAATGTATGTGGCTTTAGATTATTGCTTTAAAATGAATTCTTGCTCCTAAGCTTTAATCATTTCAAATTAAATATGAACAATTGCAAAGTACAGTTTGCAATAAATGGTTAATATGAAGAAACATTAAGAATTGATCATTCAACATCTAATTACTTATTACACAAGTTAAGCACGTATACAAGTAGTCAGCTTCTTCCCTCTCCCTGAAGAGTGGTGCAAACGCTATTTACATGTTGTTGTAAAATCAACCCCATGCATAATAAATGCAATATAATATTGATAGCCCAATTACTAAATACTACTCATCTCCTAAGCTTTTCTTATTTTGTTTGCTGATTATCACACCATTTTCTCCGTTGTTTGAAAGCAGGAGCCAGGAAATTTCATAGCTCACTGCATTCACCTCGAGCAATCATGCCCTCAAAGACAAGGTATGTTAGGAATAAAAGAATGACTAGGGTAGGAATAGGTCCAGTCAAGGATAGTAGTGGGAAGTTGCGTGTGGAGGCGGAAGAGATTGGGGAGACACTGAATGAATACTTTTCTTCAGTATTTACTCAGGAACAGGGCATTGTCGTCGATGTGAATACTGAGTCACAAATAAGTAGAATGGATGGCTTTGAGGTATGTAGAGAAGAGGTGTTGGAAATCCTGGAAAGGGTGAAAATAGATAAGTCCCCTGGGCCTGATGGCATTTATCCTAGGATTCTCTGGGAAGCAAGGGAGGAGATTGCAGAGCCATTGGCCTTGATTTTTATGTCCTCTTTGTCTACAGGAGTAGTGCCAGAAGACTGGAGGACAGCAAATGTGGTTCCCTTGTTCAAAAAGGGGAGTAGGGATAACCCTAGTAACTATAGGCCGGTGAGTCTCACTTCTGTTGTGGGCAAAGTCTTAGAGAGAATTGTAAGGGATAGGATTTATGCACATCTGGATAGGAATAATGTGATCAAGGATAGTCAGCATGGTTTTGTGAAGGGCAGGTCGTGCCTCACAAACCTTATTGAATTCTTTGAAAAGGTGACGAAGGAGGTTGATGAGGGGAAAGCGGTAGATGTGGTGTATATGGATTTTAGTAAGGCGTTTGATAAGGTTCCCCATGGTAGGCTACTGCAGAAAATACGGAGATATGGCATTGAGGGTGAGTTGGAGGTTTGGATTAGGAATTGGCTGGATGGAAGAAGACAGAGGGTAGTAGTTGATGGCAAAGTTTCTTCATGGAGTGCCGTCACTAGCGGTGTTCCGCAAGGATCTGTTTTGGGACCATTGCTGTTTGTCATTTTGATAAATGACCTGGAAGAGGGGTTAGAAGGTTGGGTGAGCAAGTTTGCGGATGATACGAAAGTCGGAGGAGTTGTTGACAGTGAGGAAGGATGTGGCAGGTTACAGCAGGATATAGAGAAGCTGCGGAGCTGGGCAGAAAGGTGGCAAATGGAATTCAATGTAGCTAAATGTGAGGTGATTCACTTTGGGAAGAATAACAAAAAGATGGGGTACTGGGCTAATGGTCGGATACTTGGTAGTGTGGATGAGCAGAGGGATCTTGGTGTCCATGTACACAGATCTCTGAAAGTTGCCACCCAGGTAAATAGTGCGGTGAGGAAGGCATATGGCGTACTGGCTTTTATTGGTAGAGGAATTGAGTTCCGGAGTCCTGAGGTCATGATGCAGTTGTATAAAACTCTGGTGCGGCCGCATCTGGAATATTGTGTGCAGTTTTGGTCGCCATACTATAGGAAGGATGTGGAGGCACTGGAACGGGTGCAGAGGAGGTTTACCAGGATGTTGCCTGGTATGGAAGGAAGATCGTATGAGGATAGACTGAGACACTTGGGGCTGTTTTCATTAGAGAAAAGAAGGTTTAGGGGTGACTTGATTGAGGTGTACAAGATGATTAGGGGGTTAGATAGGGTTGACAGTGTGAACCTTTTCCCGCGTATGGAGTCGGGTATTACAAGGGGGCATAGCTTTAAATTAAGGGGGGGTAGATATAGGACTGAAGTTAGGGGTAGGTTCTTCACTCAGCGAGTCGTAAGTTCATGGAATGCCCTGCCAACAGCAGTGGTGGACTCTCCCTCTTTATGGGCATTTAAGCGGGCATTGGATAGGTATATGGAGGATAGTGGGTTAGTATAGGTTAGGTGGGCTTGGATCGGCGCAACATCGAGGGCCAAAGGGCCTGTACTGCGCTGTATTCTTCTATGTTCTATGTTCTCTGCGTGAGTGCGTGCATGATGGATTTGTATTTCCCTTCACAACATTTCCCTGATCATATATATGTCACCTCATACTAACCCATTCCTATTGATCCACTCCAATGGCCCCATATAACCTCCATATCAACCCCTCCCACGCCCACTCGGCTCAAATGTCCCATCATACTCTACATGTCTCCTACCCATACACCTGGTTCTTTTCGTCAACTTGGTGCCAATCCATCAACAGGCAGCATCCAAGGAACAGAAGAATAGGGGAGGGGACCCACCCCACCAATCTCCATGTACAGTGTATCATCCGCCGTCATTTCCACCACCAGGGATATATTTCCTTCCCCTCCCCTATCAGCGTTCCGTAAAGACCATTCCCCCCTTGACTCCCTTGTCAGATCCATACCCCCCACCAACCCAACCTCCACTCCCGGCACCTTCCCCTGCAACCGCAGGAGGTGTAAGACTTGCGCCCACACCTCCCCCCTCACTTCCCTCCAAGGCCCCAAAGGAAACTTCCATATCCGCCACAGATTCACCTGCACCTCCACACACATCATCTATTGCACCCGCTGCACCCGATGTGGCCTCCTCTATATTGGGGAGACAGGCCGCCTACTTGCAGAGCGCTTCAGAGAACACCTCTGGGACACCCGGACCAACCAACCCAACCACCCT
The DNA here is from genome assembly GCF_037043375.1 of Chiloscyllium plagiosum. Classification (NCBI taxonomy): domain Eukaryota; kingdom Metazoa; phylum Chordata; class Chondrichthyes; order Orectolobiformes; family Hemiscylliidae; genus Chiloscyllium; species Chiloscyllium plagiosum. The sequence continues at coordinate 11,927,651 of NW_028270139.1, read as the reverse complement.
GTGGCCCAACACTTCAACCCCCCCTCCCACTCCACCAAGGATATGCAGGTCTCTGGACTCCTCCATCGCCAGACCACAACAACACGACGGTTGGAGGAAGAGCGCCTCATCTTCCGCCTGGGAACCCTCCAACCACAAGGGATGAACTCAGATTTCACCAGTTTCCTCATTTCCCCTCCCCTCACCTTGTCTCAGTCAAATCCCTCGAACTCAGCTCCTAACCTACAATCTTCTTCCTGACCTCTCCGCCTCCACCCCACTCTAACCTATCATCCTCACCTTGACCTCTTTCCACCTATTACATTTCCAACGCCCCTCCTCCAAGTCCCTCCTCCCTACCTTTTATCTTAGCCTGCTGGACACACTTTCCTCATTCCTGATGAAGGGCTTATGCCCGAAACGTCGATTCTCCTGTTCCTTGGATGCTGCCTGACCTGCTGTGCTTTACCAGCAACACATTTTCAGCTCTGATCGCCAGCATCTGCAGACCTCACTTTCTCCCCGCCAATCCATCATCCTTTGCCCTTACACCTTTCATCTGAACTCACTCAGTGTCTGGAGTCATGCTGAGATGAAATATTTACCACAAAGTTCATGGTGTAAAAAAATCTCATTCATGAAAGTCCATTCAAAACACTTAAATCCTATCATAATCCCATATTGAAACATCTGTAATACTGAAGGTTAATCCTTCAATAACCTCCTGAAGCCTTCAATCAATGTGTGAACTTACAAGTCCCCTGCCCCCTTCTTTGATGGATGACGATGATAGATGGAAAGAATCAAAGCATTAATAATGACAGAGTCATGTTAGTAAACAGCTGTTGACATTTTTAAAACACATTTATCTCCCAACTAAAACAGATCAATTTTCCACAGTCTAAAATGCTGTTGATTTAAATAATTTGATAGTGTAACGAGTCTACACACCTTATTTACCCTTCAAGAGCATTTATGACTTCTCCAAACACTCATTTGGCACATAGTGTGTTGCACCCAGTCCTTGCAGCACTGAACATGGAGTGTGATTGAACTCAACACTCAGCATTCCCATCTCCCTCGACAGGAGGAAGTAGCTTATCCATATGTGTCCCAACAAATATTTGCATCGTATTAAAAACATCTATCAGATTTCCAAAACTCCTGTCCTCAATGAAAAGATTTACAAGGATGTTGCCAGGGTTGGAGGATTTGAGCTATAGGGAGAGATTGATTAAACTAGCGCCATTTTCCCTGGAGCATCGGAGGCTGAGGGGTGACCTTATGGAGATCTATAAAATCATGAGGATAGGGTAAATAGACAAAATCACTTCCCTGGGGTGGGGGAGTCCAGAACTAGAGGGCATAGGTTTAGGGTGAGAGGGGAAAGATATAAAAGAGACCTAAGGGGCAACTTTTTCACAGAGGGTGGTACGTGTATGGAATGAGCTGTCAGAGGATGTGATGGAGGCTGGTACAATTGCAACATTTAAAAGGCATCTGGATGAGTATATGAATAGGAAGGGTTTGGAGGGATATGGGCCGGGTGCTGGCAGGTGGGACTAGAACATAGAACATAGAACAATACAGCACAGAACAGGCCCTTCGGCCCACGATGTTGTGCCGAACTTCTAACCTAGATTAAGTACCCATCCATGTACCTATCCAAATGCCGCTTAAAGGTCGCCAATGATTCCGACTCTACCACTCCCACGGGCAGCGCATTCCATGCCCCCACCACTCTCTGGGTAAAGAACCCACCCCTGACATCTCCCCTATACCTTCCACCCTTCACCTTAAATTTATGTCCCCTTGTAACACTCTGTTGCACCCGGGGAAAAAGTTTCTGACTGTCTACTCTATCTATTCCTCTGATCATCTTATAAACCTCTATCAAGTCACCCCTCATCCTTCGCCGTTCCAACGAGAAAAGGCCGAGAACTCTCAACCTATCCTCGTACGACTTCCTCTCCATTCCAGGCAACATCCTGGTAAATCTTCTCTGCACCCTCTCCAAAGCTTCCACATCTTTCCTAAAGTGAGGCAACCAGAACTGCACACAGTACTCCAACTGTGGCCTAACCAAAGTCCTGTACAGCTGCAACATCACTTCACGACTCTTGAATTCAATCCCTCTGCTAATGAACGATAATACTCCATAGGCCTTCTTACAAACTCTATCCACCTGAGTGGCAACCTTCAAAGATCTATGTACATAGACCCCAAGATCCCTCTGTTCCTCCACCTGACTAAGAACCCTACCATTAACCCTGTATTCCGCATTCTTATTTGTTCTTCCAAAATGGACAACCTCACACTTGACAGGGTTGAACTCCATCTGCCACTCCTCAGCCCAGCTCTGCATCATATCTAAAATTGGGTTGGGATATCTGGTTGGAATAGACGAGTTGGACCGAAGCTTCTGATTCTGTGCTGTGTATCTCTATGACTCTATGACTGCAAGTGATATAATTCTGGCGATTCTTCAAATGGCCAAATACTTTTCCATTCCAAAGGGATTGCGTCCAAAATTGAATGAAGTACTCCAGGTAGGATCTGACCAAGATATAGCTCCCTTGTATTTTATCCCCAGTGAGATTAAGTTCAACTTTCCATTAACCTTGTCTCTATTGTTTTTTGTACTTCATTTAGCTTTTCGAGTCTGAGTCTAAACGAATTTCAAGCTGGTAGAACACGAACACACTTCTCCGAATTATTAGTCTGGCAATCTGGATCATCAGTTCAAGAACTTAGTAAAATTATAGCACCCCAAATAAATGCACTCACCTTACTCTGATTAAATAAAGTTATAAATCTATATGACAGCGTGCCCATGCGTAATGCTATTTACTTCATACAGTCATTCTTGACCATCATTTTCTCCTTCAATTTGAGCTTTCTCTGTTGTCATATCCATTGCATAGAACAGTGATAGACAAGTTCTCCTCATTCACAATGAGGATTGCTGCCAGTGTACCTGGGGACAGATCAGTCCCCAGACGTGAAAGACTAAAACACCTCATTGTTTGACACAAATCATTTGGAGAAATCATGAAGACAAATAGACTGACGTGCTGGTTGGATCTGCCACCTCTTTTGTTTAGATTATAGCTGCTAAAAACATAAAAGTGCCGCATTTAATAGCTCACGGGTAGTAGAGGCACACTGTCAGAAACATGTTTAGATTGGAACCTGTGCAGGTATCATTTGTCCTCAATAAACGGTGTGAGCAAAATGTCTGCTGCTGTCATCCAGTGAATTTTGATATGCAGATCTCACACGGAAATGTGACAAAAAGCAAACTATCCAGGTGCTTGCACACATAAAAAAAAACTTAGGCAGGCATATAGAATGCATCCATGAATAAAGGTAAAGATCTGAAAATGCCAAAATTCATAAAAAATCTCATAATACTCTGTTTTTGAAAACTGCACATAAACACAATGAAAAATGATTCATAATCTGATAGGTAATTTTCATTTATATAAAAACACTGCTGGTTTGAGAAGCACTATTTATGGCTTGTAAACTCTTTTTGATACATTGGACAAATGGTATGCAGGTGTTCAAACTGAGCAGTCTGTACCTGTGGAATTTTTGAATGAAATTTTTAACAAGGCTCTCTTTAAGAGTAGTGGGAGTTGAAAATACTGAAATTATCATCTTAACAGCATCACTCTGTATCCAAATTTTATTATAAAGCTAAAATCAGCTAGACTTCTTAGTTCCTTCCATTTGTCCTTGATAAGGAAATGTGCAAGTGAATTATCAAAAAAAAGTAAATGAAAATAAATAGGAGAAGCTGAGTGTTTTAGTGACGTCTACAGAGTTTAATTGGAGTAAAAGGCAAAAGGAGTAAAAATATAATTTAGTTAAGATTTTCTTTCAAAATGGTGCATTCTGGTTTTAATTGAGCAATACTCTGGGTCCTTTGGCTTTGTGACTGAAATGGTTTCTAACCAACAGGATACATAGAAAGATAACAAAAACAGAAAGCGCGGGAGAAACTCAGCAGGTCTGGTAGTATCTGATGAGAGAAAACAGAGTTAACATTTCAGGTGCAGTGATTCGTCTTCAGAACTGGAAATAGTCAGGAAAGGGCGATACTGTGCAATGACGGGGTGGTGGTATGGGTAGAGTACATGGCAACAAGACCAAGAAAGAAAGTGAAAATTGGATTGACAAACTATAAGGTGGCTGACAATAAGCCAAGAGAGATGAATGTTAGGTAGGGTGCTAATAGGAAGTGTGTCTGTTTGAAAATGGTCGGCTGTGCAAGAGGTAACCCACACAAGACAAAACATAGAGGTGTAGGGTTAGAGGAGAATGTTCATGCTCTGAAATTGTTCAACTCAATATTGGGTCCTGAAGGCTGTAAGGTACCTGAGTAGAAGAAGATACATTGTTCCTCCAGCTTGCACTGAGGCTTGCTGGAGCCCTGCAACAAATCGGAGATTGACATTTTGGAACAGGAACACAAAGTTGTATTAGTTTGGAGGTAGTTGGAAGGATTGGAAAGAGATCTCCACTGTTGTTCCTCAATGGAGTAGTTGTGGTTTTAACGTAAGGGAATAGATAGGTCCTTAGGTTCAATGAAGTAATCTCTTGAGGAGCAGGTATCCTGAGATTGAATATGAATTCTGGACAATTCTGCAATTTAACAGTACTGCAGAGCTGAGAGTTTGGTTCAGTCTGGAATAGTATGGCAGTAGGATACTATCTCAAGGTCTCTTTGACAAAATGGAGAATTTAAAAAGGGTAGCCTGAGATCTCTGAGTCTTATTGGATGGTGAGCGGAGTGGAGGTTGGAAAATCTGGCAGTGTTAGCTCTTTTGACAGTAGGAACAGGTGAATATAACAAGGAGGTGAGAAGGTAGAAAGGACTGGGTGTTGATGGGATCAAGAACAAGAACAGTGCTCGAGGGTAGCAAAGATGGGAAATGGTCTTGAGAAAAACATTAAAATGAACTATTTGTTTTTAACAGTGTTAAAAACAAAAAGATCCAACCAACAACTGAGTTGAGCTCATCTAACAGCTGAGCTGGAGATGCAGCTGGAATGTAACCAGGCAACTATGTTGCCTACCTTGGAGACCAAACATGGGCAACTCATTCAGAGAGAAGTAAAAGCAGAAAACAACATAACCACTAGGAAATATGACGACAACAACACGTGGAAAAATCTCCACAGAATAAGCATGACATAAGTGAAGTGTGACACATATGAAAAGCTTTTAATAAAAGGTTGAAAGAAATTTGAAAGGTGACATGCTATTCCAATCTTCCCAAATGAACCTATAAACCAGAAATTCAGGATGACGCTTCGATGTTATTGGTGATCTAACTAAATTCTCTTATGGTAAATATTGACGACATTGGGTTTAGCTTCTCTGAACGCATCCATACTTTCTATGCTTCCTTGAATGCAATGCCCAAAACCTCTTAGTACCACCACTTAATGTAAAAATCATAATTCTAGTATTCTGTCTCACAATATGAAGGCTTGTGCCTCTCTACATGTGGTCATCTCTACATTAAGCACTGCCTGGCACAGTTTAGGAGTCCCACTCTGGCACCACAGTCTCTTCTCGATTTGCTGGGGGAAATGAGGTAACGGACTGGGCGAGTCCTTTACAGAAAATGCTCTGTCTGTAAAAGTGACTAAATTGTTATGATCTCTATACCACAACTAATCTGTTACAGCTTTGGAATACTTATTATTACTTCCAGTTGCTTGCCATTTTAACTCATCACCGTGTATCCAAGCCAACATTTTATCTCAGGCCTGCTTATGTTGCAATGAAGCGTAATGCAAGCTGGAGGAACAACACCTTGTCTTCTCCCTAGATACCATACAGCCTTCAGGACTCAAGATGGAGCTTAACAATTTCAGAACACGATCACCCTCCTCGATGTGGATTACTTGCCCATACGCCTAGAGATATTGCTTTTTACGGGTTGTTCCCAGTACAGCCATGTCTCTCATTCGTCAGAGAATTCCTTGAAGCCTGGTACTCCAACCAGATCAACAGACACATTGGACTGGACACATACAAACCACTCCGATACAGAACAGGAAGTACCAACAAACAGAGACATACAAATACCAGGTGGGACAGGCCACCAACACCTTATCGAGGCTACACTGAAGATATCACCAAGCGAGGCAGCAAAACGTTTGGTGAACGAATCCAAGACTTCAACACATATTAAGTCAGAAGTCACATGACACCAGGTTATAGTCCAACAGGTTTATTTGAAATCGCAAGCTGTTGGAGTGTAGTCCCTCCATCCGATGAAGTGAGAGGGAAGCACGCAAAACTCAGAATTTATGGGCAGAGAGATCAAAAGATGATACAAATGGTGTGAGAGGAGTGTCGAATTGTAAATCTCTGCAGGAGACCAAGAGTGTTGGTCAGTGTGAGTAAAGTGTCAACAGCTGAATACTAACCGAAGGGATGACCAATAACCTGATTAAATGATGCGGAGAGATAATTACAAAACATTAAAAAATAAGGTGGCAAACCAAACAACTGAAATAACATGGAACAAAAACAGAAACTGCTGGAAAAGCCTAGCAAGTCCGGCAGCATCTGTGATGGAAAACCAGTGGTTAAGGCCAATCAGCTTCTCATCTTTGGGTAAGCATCCTTCAAGATACACGACAATGCAGAAGCGCCAAGCAGAAACTGATAACCAAGTTCCATACCCATGAAGACGGCCTCAACCATGGTCATGGGTTCATGTCGCGTTATGTATGACCTCACCACACTTCTGTATTTGTAAAACCTCCCTCACGGTCCCATTTGACACCATCACCTTGATAAATTGTTATGATCTCTCTACTTTAATTAATTTGTCACAGTTTTGGATGACTTATTGTATTGGTGAGAGCCTCGGTACACGACCCTTCTACCTCTCATGTCATTCCAGTCAAATGAAAACCGAAAGGAACTGCGAATGCTGTGTGTCAGGAGCACGGGCAGGGGTCGCTGCTGGAGGCTCAGCAGGTCTGGCAGCATCTGAGAAGAAAAATCAGAGTTAATATTTCAGGTCCGGTGACGGCGACTCGTTTTCCTTCACAGATGCTGTTGGACCTGCTGCGCTTTTCCAGCAGTTTCTGTTTTGTTTTATGTTATTCTAGTCACTTGGTTTGGTCTCTCAGCACTACTTTATTTTTAACTTTTTAAAAAATTATCTCTCTGCCTCATTTACTCTTGATTATAGGTCATCCCTTATATTCATCTATTGACGCTTACACTGTCTAACGCCATTGGTCACCTGCACAGATTTATTACTCAACGCTCCTCTCAAACCATTTTCTGATCTTTTGATCTCTCTGCTGATAAATTCTGCGTTCAGTCTGCTTCCCTCTCAGTTCACTTGATGAAAGGGCCATGCTCCAAAAACGTATGATTTCAGATAAACCTGTACGACGATAACCTGGTGTCGTGTGATTTCTGACTTTGTCCACCCCAGTCCAACACCGGCATCTCCGCGTCAACACATATCAAACCTGAGGCATGAATAAGTATCCAAGTAAATTCATTTGTTTTTCTACCAGAGGTGTAGTTATAATTGCTTGGCTCTTTGGTGGAAGAGATTGGTCTTTATTGGTCAAGTAAAATCAAGCAATTGCAAATCAACAGCCAATGTCTCCACTAATCTGATTTTCTGCCCCACTAATTTCAATGGAAAAACAAGTGGAAGAAAGGACAGACCACTGACTTGCTCTCAGTTGCATGTTCTAATTTCACACCCACTTGATTCTGTAAATGAGAAAATCAATATAGTTTCATTCGATTCCAATCAGAAAGAAATGGCAGACATGAAGTACTTGCTCATCCCCAGCTAGAAGTTTTATTTGTACAGCCCAAACATTTCCACACACAATGGGCACAACTGAAGCATATGTTAAGCCAGTGGCTCCCAAACAGTGGAATGCGATTCTGATTAGTGTTGCAGGAACAGTGAATGGAATTCCAAGATTCAAAGATGCCCAATGTTATCATAGAGGTGCTGGAGGTATCCAGTCACAGTAGTGCCCTGCTCTTCTCTCCCTCTCGTTTCTCAAGGCCATTTATAACGTCATGCAGGGCCACAGCTACACACAGTTTCGGGTTCAGGTTGGCTTTGTGTTGTCGGAGTTGCTGCTTCTGTCATCTGGCTACCTCAGCATGGGTGGGTGCCTGTGTTGGAGGATTAGTCTGTATGTGCATATGTGTAAAGTGATGTATGTGGGTGTGAGAGTGCATGCACAAGGGGTTGTGTGTGTGTGTGTGTAACAATGCGGGTGCATGAGTGAGAGTGTGTGTGGAGAGAGAAAGAGAGAGAGAGAGAGGAGCGTGTGCACGAGTGATCAAGCGAGAGAGAACTTGTGAAGGTGTGTGTGAGGGAGTGAGAAAAGAAGCAAGAGCAGAAGCGAGAGAGGGAGTGTGAGAGGGAGCGAGACAGGGAGCATGGGTGAGGCAGTGTGCGTTTGCACGAGGGTCAGTGTGTATGAAGAATCTGTGCATGGACCTGAGGATGTCTGTGCATGTGTGTTTGTGAAGGCACACGTGCTTGGATTCGCGGGGTGTGTGAGATAGGGTGTGATGTAGATCTGTGTGTGCATGTGTGTGTAGGCGTGTGTGAATCTGGTGTATGTGAGAGGGTGCACGTGAGATAGAGACGGTGCATCATGGATGTGGGAGTGAGAGAGTGAGTGTGTGCATGTGTGTCGGGCTAGGAAGAGTAGGTCTCCACATTGGAATAGAGGTGCAGAAGTAGGCCATGCAGACGCTAAAACCTATAGTGCCATACTGAATCACAGTTGATCTGCCACAACACCATATCCCTGTGCTTTTCCCAGATTCCCTGATGTCAATACTAACTAGAAAGATTTTTAATGACCAGGCCCAACAGGAACAAATTCCATAGATTCATAACACTCTGGGAGAAGAATTTACTCATTTCTTTCTTAAGGATACAACCCATAATTCTGAGATTATGCCCTCCTGTCCAAGATTCTCCCACAAGGGGAAACACCTTCTCCACATCTACCCTGTCAAGTCCCCAAAGAATTGTGCATATTCAATAGTCACCTCTCATTCCTCTGTTTTCCATCATGCTCAAGACCAATCTACTCAACCTCTCCTCGCAACAGTCCTTCCATACCAGATATCAGTCGAAGTTAAAAATCACACAACACCAGGTTATAGTCCAACAGGTTTATTTGGAAGCACTAGCTTTCGGAGCGACGCTCCTTCATCAGGTGGTTGTGGAGTGTTAGAACCTTAAAAGATCGAATACTCCACAACCACCTGATAAAGGAGCAGTGCTCTGAAAGCTAGTGCTTCCAAATAAACCTATTGGACTATAACCTGGTGTTGTGTGGTTTTTGACTTTGTACACCCCAGTCCAACACTGGCACCTCCACATCAAGATATCAGTCGAGTTAACTTTCTCTGGACTGCTTCCAATACCAGTTCAACTTTCTGTGGATAAATGACCCAATAAAGTGTTCACAGTTTTCCAGCTGTGATCGGTTTAGTGCTTTGTACAGTTTTAGAAAAACCTCCCTAACTTTTATACTCCATCCCCTTTCAAATAAAGACCAACATTCTATTGGCTTTCCCTATTACCTGCTGTATCAATCCCTTCCCTCCACCATAAAGTCAGATGTGAGGATTATAATATTCAGCACCATACCTGACTCCTCAGATGCTGAAGCAAAGTTAAAAACCACAACACCAGGTTATAGACCAACTGGTTTAATTGGAAGCACTAGCTTTCGGAGCGCTGCTCCTTCATCAGGTGGTTGTGGAGTATATGCATTCATATGCAAAACCTGGACAACTTTCAGCCTTGGGCTGATAACTGGCAAGTTACATTTGCGTCACACTAATGCTGATGACCACCTCCAACAACAAAGAATCCAATCATGTCCTTGACATTCAACTGCAATAACATTGTTGAATACCCCACTATCAATGGATTATAATTGACAAAAACAAAAACTGAGTTGGACTTGAAAACTAGCTTTTTCTGATACAAGGGCGAGGACTCCCAAGTCCTTTAGGATTAGCTTTCTGCAGTCTTTCATCATTTAAACACCCTTCAGCACCTCTATTCTGGATGCAGGCTTGTTCGCTGAGTTGGAAGGTTTGTTCTCAGACGTTTTGTCACCATACTAGGTAACATGATCAGTGAGCCCGGTGAAAGCTGGTGTTAGAACCCGCTTTCTATGTATGTGTTAAGGTTTCCTTGGGTTGGTTTTGGTTCATTGCAACCTAAACACATAAATAGAAAGTGGGTCACAAACACCAGCGCTTCACCAGAGACTCACTGAAGATGTTACCTAGTATGGTGGCGAAATGTCTGAAAACAAACCTTCCAGCTCAGTGAGCAAACTTACATCCAGAACCTCAATCTGAGCTACAAATCTTCTCAAGACTTGCTAACCTCTATTCTTCCTGCTAAGAAGTGTATAACCCCACATTTTCCCACATTATATTCCACCCACCAAGTTTTGCTTGCTCACAATCTGTTTTATGTATCTTCTGGAGACTCTGGGCAATCTTCATCACTTGCCTTACAACTATTTTTGTTTTTTTTGCCACATGTGCAGATGAAACATTCATTTTAAAAATCCATGTCCTTAATATATGTTGTAAATAATTATGGTCCCAGCATATACCCATCTGGAAGTCAACTAGTTTACAGGTTACTACCCAGGAAATGCCCCCCGCCCCCCACCTTATCTTAATTCTGTCTTATATTAGTTGGCCAATCCTCTATCGAAATTAATGCACTAACTCCATCACCATGGGTTCTTAAGTAGCCGAATGCATGTGCCTTATCAAATGTCTTCTGAAAATCTAATTATATTAGATCTACTGTTTCCCTTTCTCTTTCCAGCTTGTTACTTAGAGTCATAGAGATGTACAGCACGGAAACAGGCCCTTTGGTCCAACTCATCCATGCTGACCAGATATCCCAACCTAATCTAGTCCCATTCGCCAGCACTTGGCCCATTTCTCTCTAAACCCTTCCTATTCATATACCCATCCAGATGCCTTTTAAATATTCCAATTGTAGCCTCCACCACTTCCTCTGGCAGCTCATTCCATACATATACCACACTCTGCATGAAACAGTTGCCCCTTGGGTCGCTTTTAAATCTTTCCCCTCTCACCCTAAACCTGTGCCCTCTAGCTCTGGACTCCCCCACCACAGGGAAAAGACTTTGTCTATTTATCCTATCCATGCCCCTCATGATTTTATAAACCTCTATAAGGTCACCCCTCAGCCTTCGATGCTCCAGGGAAAATAGCCCCAGCCTGTTCAGCCTCTCCCTATAGCTCAAATCCTCCAACCCTGGCAACATCCTTTAAATCTTTTCTGAACCCTTTCACATTTCACAACATCTTTCCGATACGAAAGAGACCAGAATTGCACGTAATATTCCAACAGTGGCCTAACCAATGTCCTGTACAGCCGCAACATGACCTCCCAACTCCTGAACTCAATACCCTGACCAATAAAGGAAAGCATACCAAATGCCTTATTCACTACCGTATCTACTGAAGACTCTACTTTCAAGAATAGAATCTGCACTCCAAAATCTCTTGGTTCAGCAACATTCCCTAAAACCTTACCATTAAGTGTAGAAGTCCTGCTAAGATTTGTTTTCCCAAAATGCAGCACCTCGCATTTATCTCAATTAAACTCATCTGCCACTCCTCAGTCCATTGGCCCATCTGATCAAGATCCTGTTGTAATCTAAGGTAATCTTCTTCGCTGTCCACTACACTTTAAATTTTAGTGGTTATAGTAAGTTTGCAGATGACACTATGTTCACATCCAAATCACTTATGTAAATGACGAAAAGTAGTGGACCCAGCACTGATCCTTGTGGTACTCCACTGGTCACAAGTCTCTAGTCTGAAAAATAATCCTCCCGGGGAGGGGGAGGGGTTTTGGGGAGGTAGCTGAGAATGTGATAGGTAGATGAAGGCGGGTGTGAAAGTGATAGGTCTGAGAAGAGGGTGGAGCAGATAGATGGGAAAGAAGATGGACAGGTCAAGAGAACGATGCTGAATTGGAGGTTTGGGACTGGGATAAGGTGGGGGCAGGGGAAATCAGGAAACCGGTGAAATCCACATTGATCCCATGTGGTTGGACGGTCCCAAGGTGGAAGTTGAGGAGTTCTTCCTCCAGGCGTCGGGTAGTGAGGGTTTAGCGATGGAGGAGACCTAGGACCTGCATGTCCTAGGGAGGGGGGGTATTGAAGTGTTCAGCCATGGGGTGGTGGGGTTGGTTGGTGTGGGTGTCCCAGAGGCATTCTCTGAAACAATCTGCAAGGCGGCCTCTCTCCCCGATATAGAGGAGACCACATCGGCTGCAACGGATGCAGTAGATGACACGTGTCAACCTGCAACCACACAGGATCAATATGGATTTCACCAGTTTCCTCATCTCCCCTTCCCCCCACCTTATCCCAGTCCCAAGCCTCGAACTCGACACCACCCTCTTGAACTGTCCTACATCTTCCTTCCCACCTATCTGCTCCATCCTCCGCTGCTCTGATCAATCACGTTCACCCACAACTTCATCCACCTATCACATTCCCAGCTACCTTCTCCCCAGCCTCACCCCCTCCCATTTATCTCTCAGTTCCCCCCGGCCTACTAGCCTCATTCCTGATGAAGGGATTTTGCCGGAATCGTCGATTCTCCTGCTTCTCGAATGCTGCCTGACGAGCTTCTGCGGCACCACACCCCAGCATCTGCAGTCCTCACTTTCCCAAAGTCCCAACTCTTATACACAACGCTCTGACCAATGAAGGCAAGTGTGGCATGAACCAGGTATCTGCATATGTTTTTATGACAATCTTAGATAGCTTCATGATGACTATCAAGAGCAGATTTTTATTTCAGATTCCTTTTGATTAAGTACTGAATTTACACTTTACCAGCTGCTGGAGTAGGATCTGTCCCCAAAGTATTATCCTGAGCCTCTGGATTACTAGTCCAGTGACAATGGCAACATTCAGTTTATAATTATTAAAAAGTGATAATGCCCCTTCATTGCTGCATTTGTTGGCATTTGGGGTCATGCTCACATTCAAATTTTAAAATGAGGTCACACTGGAAAAGAAGCACTGTGTTAAGAATTTATACATGAAACACATAAAACCGAATAGCTCAAATTGTATGTAAAAAGCAAGATTCCCAACTCTGTAAACAGTCTCAAAAGAAACTAATTGGAAGATACTGATCAATAGGAAAAAGTGTGAAACAAATCTCATTTTCACATTGCTGAAAATGTGTTGCTGGAAAAGCGCAGCAGGTCAGGCAGCATCCAAGGAACAGGAGAATCGACGTTTCGGGCATAAGCCCTTCCCGAAACGTCGATTCTCCTGCTCCTTGGATGCTGCCTGACCTGCTGCGCTTTTCCAGCAACACATTTTCAGCTCTGATCTCCAGCATCTGCAGCCCTCACTTTCTCCTCGGCCAGAAAATAAATGTCCATACCATAAACTAAGGAGCAGAATTCGTTTTGAGACTGGACTGTACCACAGAGAGATCACTCCCAGATGGAGAAATAAATGATTGTTTCCATTGAGAAATAGACATTGCTCTTAAAATGAGACTTTCCTCATAGACAAGCATTTACAAAATTTTTACTTATCAAATTTAGCACTCTAATGTAAATCACATTGAAATATATCATTGGGTACCATAAACAGTAGCTATAGTGTTATTTGAGTGCAATGTTATAATAGTTGAAACAATAAACAGTCCATCTATCAGGCTCCTCATCTCCCTGTCAGCAAAGTCTTTTTAAAAATCTTTTTGTGCAAGGATAAAATTTTTTAGAAGAATAAGATTTTTTTAGCTTTAAAAAAAAGCAAATCAAGTTGCAGTGTATATTTTTAAAAAAACCTTAATTATGGCCACCAAACAGTGGCAGAGGCTGTCAAAATTCAATGATTACAAAGTTTAGACTCAAATTTACAAGTACACTGCATGAGAAAAAAAAAATGTGTAGAGAATAATACAGCAAGAGTACATTGATGCATTTGGTTTATTTAATTATTGAAATATATCACAAGATTAAGTTGAGTAAAAAGTGGCTCAGTGGTTAGTACTGCTAGGTAAAAACAAGGACTGTTGCCTCACAGCACCAGGGTCCCAGGTTCAATTCCAGCCTCGGGCGACTGCCTGTGTGGAATTTGCACATTCTCCCAGTGTCTGCGTGGGTTTCCTCTGGGTGCTCTGGTTTCCTCCCACAGTACAAAGATGTGCAGGTCGGGTGAATTGGCCATGCTAAATTGCCCACAGTGTTAGCTACATTAGCCAAAGGGAAATGGGTTTGGGTGGGTTGCTCTTCGGAGGGTCAGTGTGGACTTGTTGGGCCGAAAGGCCTGTTTCCACACTGTAGGGAATCTAATCTAAAAAAACCATTTTCAAAAAGCCAATCTGTTGAATAGCTTTCCCTGACAAGGTGCGACTGTGAAAGCAATGAGACTTATTGTTAATCACACAAAGGCAGTCAGTATTAACCAAGTGCAAAGTATCTATATTGTTACTTTAGATCTCGCTCAAACTGACTAACGTTCGAAGCACAGCTTCAGCCTCTACGAAGATACTTAGCATGATCTAATGAGCCCTGGAAAGTAACGGCAAGAATGGAGCAATGAGTCTAGGTATCTGATACAGAAGGTAGCAATTGTGATGAGTGTTATTTCTATAAGAGCCATGCAGTATAAAGCTGGGTTAGAGAACTCAGACTTATTTGACAGTTAAATCTGATAGAACATAAATAATTCAAAATATTTGTTTAGTGCAGTTTATATATTTAATCATGAACTTTGGTGAGAGCAATCTAAATCACACAAAAAAAGGACAAAATTTATATATACAGATAAAGCAAAATATTAGTGAAAAAAGGAACAAAAGCCACACTTATTTATTATTCGGAGATGCCGGTGTTGGACTGGGGTGTACAAAGTTAAATATCACACAACACCAGGTTATAGTCCAACAGGTTTAATTGGAAGCACTAGCTTTCGGAGCGTCGCTCCTTCATCAGGTGATTGTGTGATGAAGGACAATCACCTGATGAAGGAGCGTCACTCCGAAAGCTAGTGTGCTTCCAATTAAACCTGTTGGACTATAACCTGGTATTGTGTGATATTTAACTTTATATTTACTTATTATTTAACTGATTGAATTTATTGCCATGTGTATTGAGGCACAGTGAAAAGCTTTGTTTTGCAAGCAATACAGGAAGATCACATAGTTAAATAGCATAGCTAAAACTATTAGAAAAAGAAGATGGTAAGAGTTGAAGGAATGGTGGAGATTTCCTGTTGAAAATTGAAGAATTAGAAAGAATAGATTCTATTCAAACCGATATCAAGCCGATTACTTAATCTATCTTCGGCTGGTTTCATGATTCTAATGGCAGAACACAGATGTAGGTCTATATTTTTACTTTAGGAAAGCACATCAACCTGTCGTGGAAAGGTCAGTTCTTTGCAGAACAGCCCACTCAAAATGTGCTCACTTTGAACTATGACTCACATCTTATAATATCATGGTAGATGGCACTTCTTTATTCTCACTTCTAGCTCACTGTCACCTTTTCCTGACTCAATCAGTTTTGGATATTTCCAGCTCCCATCTGCTGCCATGCTTCACACACACACTGCGATACGTATAATCCAGTTGCAAGATTTCCTAAGGTTGCTTCATGCAGTAGCAAATAGCAAACATGCTTAAAGAAGA
Source organism: Chiloscyllium plagiosum (assembly GCF_037043375.1). Classification (NCBI taxonomy): domain Eukaryota; kingdom Metazoa; phylum Chordata; class Chondrichthyes; order Orectolobiformes; family Hemiscylliidae; genus Chiloscyllium; species Chiloscyllium plagiosum. The sequence continues at coordinate 11,911,897 of NW_028270139.1, read as the reverse complement.
AGTTTCTGATTTTGTTACAAATACTAAAACAAAAAAAAATCTTCACTCGCAAGTTTGCCATGTTAGTAAGGTAAAGGCAATCAACAAATGCAAACATTGCAAAAGCACTCGGCAAATAGGTTTGCCTAGCTACGACTAACTGTGGAATCGGTACAAGATATCTGTGGATTACAAAACAATTATATGGTCCTGAAAGAGATACTTCTAGGTGATGTAGCTGGAGTTGACAAAGAAATACTGAGAACTATCATTAAATAAAATGCAACAGCTTACAGGGGACAAACAGAAATGACAAGGACAACAATTTACAGGATTTAACAAATAGGCATCAAGGAAATAAGAAATAATAACAGGCAGTATGAAAACAAGCTCTGACACGTTATCAAGGATAACAGGAAAATATGTCAAGGAAAGGAGAAAGATAAAATAAAAAAAGGGCCCATCAAAATCAGATTTAGGTTAAACAATAATAGAAGATAAGAGCAAGACACACTGTTAATTTAATGTTTGACTTCAGTCGTCACAGTAGAAATGGAAGTTTCAAGTCCAGAGATGACTAGAGATTACAAAGACGACAAATCAGCTGATCACAGAAACCCTACAATCTGGAAGCTGGCCATTTGATCCATCAAGTCCACACTAACCCTCTGAAGAACATCCCACCCAGACCTACCCCTCTATCCTATCCTTGAAACTCTGCATTTCCCAAGAGTTATCACACCTAGCCTGCAACTCCATAGACACTATGAGTGATTTAGCACGGCCAATCTACCTAACCTACACATCTTTGGACTGTGGGAGGAAACCAGAGCACCTGGAGGAAACCCACACAGACACGGGGAGAATGTGCAAACTCCACACAGACAGACAGTTGCCCGAGGATGGGATTGAAGCCAGGTCCCTAGCATTGTGAGGCAGCAGTGCTAACCACTAAGCCACCGTGCCACCTTGATAAATGTAAACTGTTGCACTAAACAAACAAATTTGACAAATCTCCAGAAACTTTCAGCCAATCAAGTTAAAAGAGTGCAAAAAATTCTAGTTTTTTTTTAAACATCACTTGATTTATACATAATAACAAGTTTAAAATGTAGCAAATTTAACTTCATTGTTCAAAAATGACAAAGGAGAAATCAATGGGCCAGTTATTTAATTCAGTCCTGATGAAGGGTCCTGCCAGAAATGTCGGCTATCCTACTCTTCTACTGCTGCGTAACCTGCCTGGCTTTTTCCAGCTCCACATTTTATCAACTACTGATTTAATATCAAGAGCGCAAAACGTCATCCATTATTAAGGGCAAAGTAAATACAAACTTGATTCGGAAGCCTGGGGTCATTGAGGTATTGTGATTATGTTGCTGCAGCTATAATGCAGAAACTTGGTCTAATGATCAATTATGATGATGATGAGACACGAGTGCAAATCTCACTATGGCAACTGAGGATTTTAACTTCAATGACTAATCAGGAATAAAAAGCTAGTACCAGTGTTTGTAACAATAAAACAACTGACTGTCGAAAGACCTATCTGGTTTTAATGCCTTCAGAGACTAGAAATCTACACCCTTAACTGGTTTAACCTACACGTGATTTCAAACCAATAATAACTTAGGTGATTTGTATCTGTCCATTATATCTGCAGTTATAGCCAAGATTAAAAGCTCACCACTATGTTCCCAATATGAACAGAGGATGGCCAATAATACAGAATGTATCAGTGACACCACATTACAAGAATAAATTCTCACAAACGTGGTCTTATGCAAGATACTGTAATATAATGCAAGATACAATTTGACAGAACATTCTGATTGGCAGATAGAAAAATATCATGGGGGGGGTGGGGCGTTTCACTGGAATATGACATGAGTTTGGGAGCAAAACCAGAAGTTTCAGGAAAGTCTCAGCAGGTCTGGCAGCATCTGTGGACAGAAAGCAGCATTAACATTTCAGGTCCAGTGACCCTTGTTCAGGACATGGGATTGGGTATATGTGAGGAACTAACATTGACTTAGCATTGCTTCCAGAATCACCTGGGCTTGAAACGATGTTGGAACCCTTTTAGAAGTGTCAGTGCAGCTTCACCCATTCGAATAACATTTCAGCTCTTGACTGGCACCACATCCATCACCAATGCTCAGCACAAGTGGCTATAATTATCCACAAAATGCACTGCAGGAATTCAACAAAGATGCTGAGACAGCACCTCCAAATCCACAACTACTTCCATCGAGAAGGACAAAAGCAGCAGATACATGGGAACACTACCACAGACAACTTGCCCTCCAAGCTGCTCACCAACCCGAGTTGGAAATATATCACCATTTCTTTCAATATT
>NW_028270139.1:11897059-11907059 GCF_037043375.1 Chiloscyllium plagiosum | reverse complement strand
AGGTCTGGCAGCATCTATCGAGAGGGAAAGAGTTAATGCTTTAAGTCTTGGGGCGGCTCAGTGGTTAGCACTGTTGCCTCACAGCACCGGGGACCCAGGTTCAATTCCTGTCTTGGTCAATTGTCTGTGTGGAACTTGCACATTCTCCGTGTGTCTGCGTGGGTTTCCTCCCACAGTCCAAAGATGTGCAGGTCAGGTGAATTGGCTGTGCTAAATTGTCCATAGTGCTAGGTGTATGAGTCAGGGGTTAAATATAGGGTGGGGGAATGGGTCTGGGTGGACTACTCTTCGGAGGGTCAGTGTGGACCTGTTGGGACAAAGGGCCTGTTTCCTTACTGTAAGGAATCTATTACTAATAGGACTATTCTTCTGAACACTCAAATGTTCATGGTTTTTCTCTTTACACATGCTGCAAGAGCCACTGAGTTTCTCCAACACTTGCTTTTTTTTTATTTGAAAACACCACGACTGGAAGATAGGAGGAAAATAAGTGATCCCAGATTGATAGGAAGTCATAAGCGGTGGACCAGTGAGAGGCAGTCCAGCCCAGCAACCTTTATAAAAAATGATCTGCAGGTCCAAAACGAGAGAGGACGTTGAACAGAAAAAAGTATTATGAAAAGTTAGAATGGGTCGCAAACTGAAATTGTGACTTAACTGTGTGCAATCTTGGGAGACCAAGGCCTAAGAACAGAGGCAGGGTGTGCCACTGGTGCTTTGCCAGAGGCTCTGACTGGTGGTGTTGCCTGGTGTGGTGATGGAACGTCTGAAAACAAATATTTGGGTTTATCAAGCTAACTTAAATACTTATCATCAACCTGAGCTATAAATCTTCTCAAACATCACTAGGATCTACATGTATTTGGAAAGGCAAGGAATGATTAGGGATAGTAAATATGACAAACTCGATTGAGTTTTTTGAAGAAGTAACAATGAGGATTGATGAAGGCAGAGTGGTGGACACGATCTGTATGGACTTCAGTAAGGTGTTCAACAAGGTTCCTCATGGTAGAATGGTTATCAAGATTAGATCGCATGGAATACAGGGAGAACTAGCCACTTGGATACAGAACTGGTGCGAAGCTAGAGGATGGTGGTGGAGGGTTGCTTTTCAGACTGGAGGCTTGTGACCAGACGTGTGCCACAAGGATCGGTGCTGGGTCCACTCCTTTTCATCATTTATGTAAATGGTTTGGATGTGAACATGGGAGGTATAGTTTGCAGATGACACCAAAATTGAGGGCAGAGTGGACAGCGAAGAAGGTTACCTCACAGTACAATGGGATCTTGATCAAATGGACCATTGGGCTGAAGAGTGGTAGATGGAGTTTAAATTAGATAAATGTGAGGTGTTGCATTTTGGAAAGGCAAATCAGGGCAGGACTTGAAGACTTCATGGTAATGTCCTGGGGAGTGTTGCTGAACAAAGAGACCTTGGAGTGCAGGTTCATAGCTCCTTGAAAGTGGAGTCACACGTAGGTCGGTTAGGCCTTTTTCGGAATATTGCAATTCTGGTCTCCTTCCTATCAGAAGGATGTTTTGAATCTTAAAAGAGTTCAGAAAAGATTTGTAAGAATGTTGCCAGGGTTGGAGGATTTGAGCTATAGGGAGAGGCTGAATAGGCTGGGGCTGTTTTCCCAGGCACGCAGAGGCTGAGGGATTTATAAAATCACATAGGGCATGGATAGGGTAAATAGACAAGGTTTTTCTCCTGGGGTGGGGGAGTCCAGAACTAGGTCTAAGGTGAGAGAAGAAAAATTTAAAAGGGACCTAAGGGGCAACTTTATCACACAGAGTGATGCCTGTATGGAATGAGTTGCCAGAGGAAGTGGTGGAGGCTGGTGTAATTACAATATTTAAGAGGTACCTGGATGGGTATATGAATAGGAATGGTTTAGAGGGATATGGGCCAAGTGCTGGCAAATGGTGATAGTTTAGGATATTTGGTCGGCATGGATGAGTTGGACCGAAGGGTCTGTCACTGCACTGTACATCTCTATGATTGTATGACTCTAATAAGTTAATTTCTGAATAAAAGGACAGCAGATTAAAAATGAAGTCTAACTAGAAGAAACCAAAGCAATTAGCAATCCAGGTAAATAAGCCAATAAGTAATGGTGAGTGAAACTGCATTGGCAGAATCAATGAATGTCACTTAATCAATATTCTATTTTGAATGATGATTTTCAAATTTCGAAAAATTATCAGGTGCAGCTTAAAATTGACTACTGATTCACTGCTACCTGTTTCCTGCCACTGTCCAATATTAATTTTGCTCTTATCAAAGCTGATGAGATGTTGGTCATTAATCACAACGATATACAATGGAAATGCAAGAAACGATGAAATTTTGGGTTCCCACATTAGGAAGTCAGTGGAATATATCTAGAATGAAAGAACTGAATTATGTTGAAAAGTTGGGGTACATTTACATTATATTCCTTGGAAATTGTTGAAAATAATGAAATGACTAGTTAGATAGTTAATGACACTTCTTGCCTGAAGGGAAATTCAAAACAAGAGGACATTGTATTGGCCAAGTCCAGGTAATGTTGAGGGATTCTTGCCACAAGGTCTAGCAAGCTTTCATCATATTTCAACGTGGCGTCGCTCATGTTTAATTTCCATCCCATCTTACCCCAAACTGCTCCCAAAAGAGCTCGTCACTCAGCAGATATCTGCCCAAAGACCAGCAGTCCTGGTGTCTGTGCCATCGTTGAAAGATGGCTGCACACCTGGAGCAGCACTGGCGTCTGAAAGCCGCCCTATCTCGTTCTTGGGGGCTGAGAAGGGGAAGTAGGCACCATGATTCTCTGATGGGGATCTGAAGGTTTTGGTTGACAAGGTCGTTTTACAAAGTGGAGTCGTCTTTTGGAGGATTGTCAGAGAAGGCTGTCTGACCAGATGATGTTCTCCCATGTCAGTGCCATGTTGAGGGTGCAGACGACTAGACCAGAAAGAAAGGTAAGTGATCTCCTCTGCTCTGCCAGCGTAGGTGCCATCATCTGCTCACCTGATACTCCAAGCTCACTCTGTTCCTGTTACTACACACACCACCCATCACGGCCATGCTCTTACTGCCCTGCGTTGCATGAAACACGTTCTCTCACTCACTCAAGTTATCTCTCTATACTCCTACAGCACCAACCCTGCATCCCCATTGCAATGCATCCTTGCTCCCTGTGAACACCTCATCACCTACCTTCCACATATACCAGCACACATAGCCATTCTACCCACTTGTGACTGACTGGATTTGCCTCATTGTTGTCATTCCAGAATGTGGCATCCCATACCAAGGCACAACAATGCCAGGCAGGCAACGGGTTGGGGTTTGGCCAATTTGTGTCCTCACACTCTACGATGCTTCACAAAAGGCCAGGTATGCTTCTGCGTTCCACTGCAACTCTGGCCTTAACCAGACAGTTCATGCAATGCATCAAACATCCCTTCTAAATCACTGGCCACAATGTCATCTGTGGAGTGCTGCAGATGCACCCAATGTCTGCGCACATGTCCAAATAACAACCCCGAGGGCACCTCAGAGGAAACACTGACAAGGCACAGTCTCCAGCATCCCTCCACCAGCTCATATACGGACACCTTGGTGAGGTGGACATGTTTCACAGGGTTTGAGCTCGCAGTCTGGGGAGTATCTCGCTGTGATAACTCTGCTGCTGGCCAAGGGAGAATTTCTCCAGGTCACTGGCACTTGGAGGATTGCCAGAGACCAGCACCTGCTCAGTCTGAAACAGGATGAGGACCCAGTGGTTTTTGGAAATGGGGGACTTATTTCAAATGCACAAAGTGCAGCAGCGGTGGCAGATGGGTATTTGAGATGGAATGGCCTTCGTTACTCAGAAGCTGCATCAGCTCAGCAATTTACATGACATGACTACATTACTGTATCTATGGCAGCTCTCATGAAGGATCAGATCCAGCACCTTCAAGGTCGGCTGCAGAGACATATACACTTGCATTACACTGTGATTGCCACAGACCTCAAGACCGAAGGCATAGTGGTGGGGACATAAGATACGACATTTCCAGTCGAGGTGCTGCATCCTCACAAGGTGCCAGAGGAACCCAGCCAGATTAGCAGCTGCAAACAAACCCTTCCATGGTTTCCACTCAGGATAAAGTAAAGGTCAACAGACTCTCCACATCCACACAGCTGCCCCCCACCCCCAGCAAACCTTTGGACGTTAGAACTTGCAGAGTTCATTGGCTGCTGGCAACAGCCTCAGCATGCTCGGCCCATCCAAACCACCAGTGCCCCTGGGATTGCCTGGCCAAACCTCAACTGGGCATCGCTGCTGAGCAGACGCTCTCTGTTTCCCCTGCGGAAGGGGTGAGCACATGGGGTTTTAGTGTGTTGTGGAGGCCAGTGTGGGTGAGGGAACAGAAGAATAAAAATTGTACCAAAGTCACTTCGGTGGATTGGTTAACACTTCTGTAGATATTTGGCGATTAAATTGTAAAGGTTTGTTTTTCACCATTCATGTGGTTGCTCGTGTATCTCCACAAGACCCAAGTGCTCTGATCCCCTCTCCACCATGCCAATTCATGGACATGAACAAGATGCAAGATATGGGGGTGGAGGTGTTGAGCATCTTCTACGTCATGTTGGAGCAGGGGTAGCAAAGTAAGCATCCGACACTGGTTCATCCTGACACCCGAGACACCTGCCATTCAACATTCCCTGCCATTCAGGTAGCTGTGTGTGAAGGGGGCAGGGTAAGCTCTCAGTGGGTTCCCTAACTGTGGCTGTGCCTGGAAAGCACAGCCCACAGGAAGTCATGGAGTAGGCATCCTCCGTGCCTGTTTAATAACTGGGATCTACTCGGTCAATGCCCTTCTCCTGTAAAAACCTCAACTACTGATTGCCGCAGCCGCCCCGCCCTGCCCCCTCACAAATCGGCTGACTTCTATGGCCCATTCAATGAGGCCACAGCCATTTTGGTCCCCATTGCATACTATCCTTTTGCTTCGCAATGGAAGAAGACAACATCAGCCTAAGCGTGCCAGTGAGACGCCAACCATCACCATCCCCCAACTGATGTCCATTCTGTCAATCTCACAGATTTCACAAGTTTTCACTCAAGTCAACGATATGTGCCTACGCTTATCATTCTCCCTCTCCAATGCACCATCCCCTTCACCCATACTTTCTGTGATCAGAGCCAACAGGATAACTATGACCAGGCCCTTGAGTGACTTAACCACTTTGTACCAGCCTAGACCTGACTGATTGCCACACATACTCACAACAGGGGCAGACTCCCACCCCCATCCCTGACAAGACCAGAAGCAGAATATTAATGAGGCAGCTTGTGATGTCAACAAGGAGTTTAACAAGCAAACATCTGCCTCAATTGGCAACTTGCTACTGCCTAGAGAAAGTCTCACCATGCTGCTTATGAAAAGCATAGAAGATGAAGCAAGATGATTCTGCCAGACAATTCGCTGTAGGACATGTTACTCAGACACTGATAAGATTCTATTTGTCCTGTTAAATTGGAAACAAACTACCTAAAAGTAAATCCAAAGACAAATAAATCACAGTCAGAGCTGTTCGAGTGTGTTTCAGGCTGTTCAGATCGCAAAACTTACTGGACTGTTTAATAAGGAAGATAAACACTTACTTAAGGCTGATGTGCAAAAATACGGAGAGCAGGCAGAGGTGATATAGGATGCACAATATTAAGCAGGCTCAGTGAATACAAAACAAGCCTGTTGAATTATTAGTTTCTCCCAGAGATAAAGAAAATTATGTTTTGTTCTCAATATCTATTTCAGGTTAGTTGCAAATAGCAGTCCTGAAACATTATTCGTAAACTGGAGGTCATGCGTTAGAGAGGAGATGTTGCCACATAGTTCACTGAAAAACATGCTCATGTATTTATTAGGGTGAACAGTAGAGAGGACGCTGCCAGCTTTTTAAAAGCACAACTCAAACAAACAGTTTTCTTTATTTAGCCCTTTGGAGCTTTTTCCAGACTTTCTGGTTCATTTCTTGACAACGCTGCTCGTTTCTGATGATGATATCATTCATCATTAAACTGGTTTGAAAATAGCCTGTAATGGAACCCACCTCCACAACTAATGATATCTATCTTTTGAAGTTAGGTAAATTGAGATTAATCTTTTGAACATTTATCCAACAAATGAGGACCCTAACCCTAGCAAACCTGCACTGGTACTGGAGTGAAACTCCTCACTGATTTTTTATGTTTCCCATGCAGAGGTCAAAGGTAGATTACAAAGCTTTCACCTATTCAGCACAAAATAGCAATTCTATTGTTCTGGTCAGTGTAGTTCAATATTACGAGAAATAAGACAAATTAATTCCTCTGTGAGCTACAAATAAAAAAATGTAATGAATGTTTATTTTAAAATGGAATTATTTCCTAGTCGTATCAAGTCTAAAAATCTATGCTCATTGATCTTTGTGTAAGACCCTGGTTGTACTCAGTGGCAACTTCCATTGTTGACCTTGCTAAAGAATACTGAATTTAGCATAGGCATTGCTGGTGTAACCATGCCGCGCATGTAATCAAACCACAGTGGTTGTCTTTAATGCTCCCACCACATCATTGTTAGGGGGTGTAGGGATGATATGGATAACAGGAAGTCGAAGAAAACAAAGAAAATGACTGTCTCTGGGGGTGAACCTTGGGACCACCCAGGAGAAAGTTTTTTGAAAAGTGAGGTACCACAGAATAGTTAGAAAAAATAGACTGTAAAGACAAACAATCCCCTTTGAAGGAGGGTCCATTTCTACCTCAATTTCATTAAAATCTGGCCTTGGACACCATGCTCCACATTTCACCAGCTTTTACCTAGTAAATTAGCCACCATCCCAGAGATGGCCTGAAAAATACTCATGTTAACGTAAAACAATAGCACAGCGTTGACTGACAAAAAAAAAAGGGATCAGTAGTAACCTTTTCATATCTTTGATGACTCAAGTTGTCAGTATTTACAATAGAACTTCTATTTTGTTCCTCAAATGGCAAAAACAGAAATTAAATAATGTCATGCAATTGCTGATGCTTCCTGGATTTGAATAACTGTCAGCTACTGGGAAAAAGGAAGCCAGCTGTCACATACTAACTGAATATATTAAACCATTGGTGTTTTTTTTTAAAACAGTTCAGTCTTTCCTGAAACTTTCAGAAAACCATCAAACTGGAGGATCTACAAACTTCTTAATTATACAGTAGCGCCTCGACATACGAACGACCCCAGTCACGTACAAATCGGTTTATGAACAGGATTGTACGTAAACTTTTGCTTCAACGTACGTATGAAATTCAAGGTACAAATGAAGATACGAACGCAAAAAACCCGTGTGGGACCACATGGTTTCATTGTTCTGCTTTGCTACGCGCTCGTTGAACCCAAAAGCTCTTGGGACCCGCGTGATCTCATTCAGTTCGCCTTTGGCGCGTGCGCTGTGAGCAGCCGTCCAAGCATTCTTACGCTATCCAAACAATGGGAAAAATTGATTCAGTTCATGAACTGGGTCCCGGAACGGATTAAGTTTGTAAGTCGAGGCGCTACTGTAACTTCTACATTCACATCCAAGTTGCTAATGTACTTGAAAAAAAAACAGCACATTTCCCAGCATCGGTCCCTCTGGTACACTACCAGTGACGGGTTTCCAATCAGAAAAACATCATTCCACCATCACCTTTTCCTTCCTATTTGTAAGCTACTTTTGGATCCAGTTTGCCAACTTGTATTGGATCCCACAGGTCTAACCTTTTGGTTCAGCACTCCATGTGGCACCTTGCCAAAAGCCTTACTGAAGTTCATATAAACCACATCAACTTCACTAGCCTCATCAATTTTTTGTCCCTTTTTGAAAAACTCCATTAATCAGACAGGATTCTCCCTTTAGAATCCGTGATGACCATCTCCGAATGAAACCCTGCCTTGCCAAGTGTTGATGAATCCTGTCCCTCCATTTTTTCCAATTATTTCCCCATAACTGACACCAGATGAATTGATCTGTAAATACTTGATCTATCATTCACTAGCACTGGGTCAAGCACTGCACCATCTCTAGTAGGATCAGCTCCATACTGGCAAAAATAAAAGAATGTATTTGAAAATTTCACTCCATCCAATCCTTTCACGCTATTGCAATTATAGTTACTCTTAGCAAAGTTGAAATCACCTCACAGTTTCTCTCACAGCTTTCTATGATTTGCCTACACATCTGGTCCTCTATCTTCCTCTGACCATTGGGAGCTCTGCCGAATAAATCCAAGGAACCTGATCGCCCCTTTTTTTAGGTCTAAGTTTTATCACATTTGAAAATCTTTCTTGGAGCTCCCCACCCCTACTAGTGCAGTGATGGTTTTCGTTATCAGTAGCATTAAGTTCTTTTTTCAGAGATTCTTACACACTTGATGCAAGTGCAACACGCAACTTCTGCGAGCAGCCAAAATTTGATTAAGCATAGTACAATACCTGCACACGTTTTCTGGAAGATCCCTTTAACACACTTCGCAATGCTTGCAAAGCCATGTCAAGGGATCTCTCTCTGAACAAAGGAACAGTCCCTCCCTTATACGAAATCTTTACATCACACTCAATGATGCTCACAAGACAGCCCCCTCCAGTCACTCGCCACTCAAGACACATCATCTCCAGAAACAATATAATGTAAATCATCCCTAAATGGTCAAATCTGTTGTGAATCTTTTTTTAAAACTACAGGGAGTAGTCAAAATTCCAACTGCAATGTTTTTATTGAATTTGAATAGGATGATGTAATTCTTTTACTTTGAATAACTAGGAAATGGCCATGTAAATGGCCCTGAAGGAAAAGGGATGAGAATGTAAATTCCTTACATTTTACCTGTAAGTCAGAGACATACCACCCTAGCCTCAGGACATCCAATTTCCTACAGGTCAGCAGAGCAAATTACCCCTTGAATATCTCATTAGTACCCCACCTCTCTACACCTCCCACTATTACCCATGAAATTTCTATACTCTGGAATGTCAAGTTTCCAGCCCTATCCTTCTATTAGTCATTTCTCAGTGATTTCAACAATATCATATTTCCATGTGCTGATCAATACTCAAAGTTTATCCGTCTTGCTAGTCATTTTTTTTTAAATTGAAATAGATAAAATCTAGCTTTCTGGATCTCCCATGCATCTTATCCAGTCCACATCTTCTCCACCTATTGGACTGTTTGACATCTGATTGGACGTTGTTCCTGACTACTCTATTCTGTGCCCAATACTCCTTGCTAAATTAGTTTAAAACCTCCCCTACACAGGCAAACCTCCCAGCAAGCATAATGGACTCAATCCGGTACAGATGCAACCTGTACAGGTCCCAACTATCACAGAAGCTGTCCCAATAATCCAAAAATCTAAAGCCCTACCTTCTACACCTATCTTTTTGCCATGTGTTCTATGTGACCTATCCTATGAGGAAAGGTTACGCTATACTGAATGGAGTGTAAACGAATGAGAGGTGGTCTTGCTGTAACACAAGTTCCTTTCGGGACAGATGAACGAATACTTTCTATCCCAGGTGAAACTAGAACCAGGGGCACAGTTTCAAAAGTAAGGGTGTTCCATCTAAAACAGCAACGGAGAGAAATTTGTTCTTCAGGACTGTTGTTGGGTTTGGAATTCCCTTTCCGAATAAAAAGGTGGAGGCTGGCTTATTGAATATATTCAAACTCAGATAGACAGATTTTTTTGATTTAGTAGGATGTCAAGAGCTATAGGTAGCAGGCAGGGAATCGGAATTAGGAACATGACCTTAATGAATGCAGGCTCAAGTGACCAAATGGCCTAGTCCTGCTCCTATTTCTTATGCCCAGTTCCTACTTGCTCCCCCGCAAGTTTCCATCAGAAATCATCCCTTGGTTTTGACATACACAGGCAACTCTGCAGGAGACTGATTTGAGTACTCAATCTTTTTTATATCGAAAAATCCCAACTTGTGCAAACAGGCCCTTCGGCCC